>NW_008825922.1:7261-18755 GCF_000691245.1 Trypanosoma grayi | reverse complement strand
CTTCCTTCCTTTCCTCCCTCCCCTTCACGCCCCCTCACGCGCGGGGTGCGAGACGAAACAACGGCACCGCCGAGAAGGTGAGACCGGATGGGTTGAGGATCAACAGGACGGAGCCAGCGCATGAAAACGCGATAACGTCGGGAAGAAGAAGAAGAAATAGAAAGAGAAGAAAGCGTAACTGTGAGATCGACAGGAGCGCCTCAGGAAAGAAAAAACAACAACAACGAATGAAAATACTTTTTGAAGCGTTGGTGAAAATCTTCAATGAGTTGTTGTATTCTTGAATCGTGGAAACTACAAATACATCCGCGTTCGTACGTGTATTGGGCCTTCTTTGCAGTGCAGGTATGTGTGCGTGTGTGTGTGGCCCACCTTTGATGTTATGAATGTGCCGCTCTTTTCTTCTTTTGACCACTCTCGTGTCTTAGACGAACAGGTAACACGTGCACACAACTAGTGCGAGAAGTAACTTGCGCTCGTCAACGTTGTGTGTGTGTGTGCCTGTGTGTGCCACTTGAGTAAATTTTATAGGAGAACAAATATAAGGGGTGAGCACCATGAACAACGACGCACCTCTCATCTTTGACGTTCCACCGGTGTTCAAGGTAGAGTCTATTATTGGACAAGGATCGTACGGCGTTGTGTGTAAGGCAATGTATGGAACAGACCAGATTGCCATCAAGAAGATACCAAACTATGCGAAGAGTGAGGAAACAGCCCGTCGTGTGCTGCGTGAGATCGAGATCCTGCAGAACCTGCAGTTTTGCGAGCAGGTGGTTGGCTGCCGTCTTCTCTTCCGTCCGACGAGCCGCGAAAAGGACGTGTACATGGTAATGGACTTCATCCCCTCTGACCTCTCTGCTGTGGTGAAAAATAAGTCCATACCACTCCAGGAGAACGTCGTCCGTTACATAATATGTCAGTTGTTACTCGCCCTACGTGCAATGCACCGCTGCAAGGTGCTCCACCGCGACCTCTCTTCTCGAAACATACTCATTAATTACAATTCACAGGTTTTTGTCTGTGACTTTGGATTGAGTCGCTTCTTTGATCCGGATGAACAGCTGTCCTTTGGTGTCGTGACGCAGTGGTACCGGGCTCCAGAGATCATTCTCGACGCGGAGTACGACGCCGCAAACGACGTGTGGAGCGTTGGTGTCATTTTGTGCGAGCTTCTTCTGCGCCGCCACCTCTTTCCTGGTAAGTGCAACGACTCCGCCGACCAGCTTAACCTTATCTTCCACCTCGTCGGCACTCCTCCAGCGTCGGTGTTTCAGCCGGGGCAACCGTTCGCCCGGGCCTCTGTGAACGCCAGGAACTACGCCCTCTCCGTGATTGAGCGGCGGCCGTGTGCACCCATGTTGCGTGTGTTGTTAAGCCACTCACCGCTTCTTCAAGGGAAAGAAACGGAGGGGTCGCCCATCATTGACCTTGCAGAGAAGATGCTCTCCTTCAGTCCACGTGACAGACCAACACCAGATGAGGCGCTTCTTCACCCCTGGTTTGAGCCTTGCCGTGCTTTCATCAATGAAATGATCGCAGCGCAGGATGAACAGCAAACAATGCCCCAGTTTTCGTCCATTGGTTCTCTCTCTCTACAAGATGTGGTCCAGAAGGTTGAAGAGCTGGTACCGGTTTTCTCGGAGCAGCTCCTTCTTGGCGAAGATGAGGGCTAAGAAAACTTTAAGCGCCTTACTTCGTAAAGATGTTGCGCGCTACTTTTCAAATTCCGTTTCTTCACACATCCTTGTCTATTTTTCAATGTTGAGACTGCAGTATTGTGCAACTCTTAACCCATGGCGTACTCTTCTCTCGCTTTCATGTTGATTCTCCCTCTCACTCTCGTGTTCTCGGCCTCCTGGAGCAGGGGGAGAGATAAATAGAGGAGCCACTCCTTTTTTGGGTGTGTGTGTGTGTGTGCGTGTGGGGCTCCAGTACAGTAGGTGGGGAGGAAGGAATTGGGAGCGGTGGCTTGACATTGTTTTTTTGTTGATAAATTTGCTTCGTCTATCAGGGTACATTGGTAGTGGCGTTGGTTGTAGTAGTAGCAATAGTTACACAGAGAATACATAGCAGAAGCAGCAACCATGATGAAATGTAGTCGTATTCTTCGCGACAAGTCGATGTTCGCGGCGAAGCGGCGTGTCATTGTGCCGATTCACCCAACACCTAACTATCCTGCGCATTTCATTAAGGCCTCCTTCACCACTGACCCGCTCAAGGAAAAACAGAAGGCACGCTTCTCTTCTGGCGGCGAGGCAATGCGTGAAGTTCAGGACATCCCGAAAAATCTTGAGGGTGAGCGGTCCCGGCGCGAGCTCATGGCACGTGGTGACACAGAGTTTGAGGCGTTAGTGGAGTTTATTCAGGGTGCCTCATACGACCAACTCATCTCGGGTCGTCGCTTCAAGAAGGTGTATGACAAACTCTCGGAGAACGACGATATGTTTGTTTGGCTTTGTCACACAGCTATGTCGGTGCTAAACCCAGGTGACGTGCGTTCTCGCCTTGTGTACAACCATTTGCGCACACTCGCGGAAGCCGTTGCGAGTGGGGAGATGACGCAGCGCACCGCCTTCCGATTCTACGAGTCGGCGGTGCGCAGCCCGGCGTACCGCGAGATTGCGAAGCGGCAGCTTGAGGGCGGCGCGGCAACGCGGCTGGCGGGAATCAGTGCTGCAGCCGATGTGATGCAGCGGATGGGCCTCACGCGCCGCCCCATGTCGTCTTACTTCGAGCTGTACCAACGCATTGTGGAGCGGTCAGAGGCGATGACGCCGTGGGGATTTCCGCCGCTGTTCCAGTTTGAAGAGCGTCTGTCACTAGAGCCTCGGCTGAAGTTCTTTTCTCGCGCTTCGCAGCAAACTTTGGAACGGCGGCGCCGTGGCAACATCATGTCGCCGCACACCACACTCCAGGGCCGTCGCATCTTCTGGATCCCGCCAACTTGGAATCGTGCCGGCCGCTTCCTTGGTCCGCACGTGACACTGTACCCTGGTATGACACCGGATTAGCCACTTGGCCGCTTGGTCTGTTTGTGTGTGCGTGAATCCGTGGGTGTGGCGTTGGTGTACGTAGCTTTTTGCGGTGGGGTGAGTATAGCTGGGCTTGTATATGTGTCTGTGACCCTTGGTGCACGAGTGAATGTGTGAGAGGGGTAAGGTTGAAGCTTCTTGTTGGCCGATGATCTTTTTTGTTTGGTGTCTTCTCTTCATGGTCAGTACATGTACTGACTGTGTATGTGTTGTTATTTTTGTATTCTCCTTTTCTCTGTGTAATGCTGCGTTTTTTTTTTCTCATTCGTTTCGTTTTTTGTTTGGTTCCATCTACCCATTCCTTTACACAGGTTACTCCAGACACATTCTTACTGCGTTACGTATCATACCTGAATTATACGGTAAGAGTTACTTGTGCATATAATCAGAGATAAAGATGGGTGGCTGTGTAGCTTCTGTGATGGAGAAGAAGAACGAGTGGAGTCTCATCGACTACCCCGAGTATCAGGCATTCAAGCTGCTCACGAAGCAAGCTGAGCCTGTGCCTCTCACAGAAGAGCCCAATGCTTCCGCAATATACCGTATGGCCGGTACTTCGGATAAGGAACATCAAGAGCTTGTCTACAAGTACTACCATGACGAGATACCATCGCAGCGGTTGTATGCTGTGTGCAAGGAGCGTTCGAACAAGACAGCGCTGGCGTACCGTGTCCTAGAGAAAATTGAGTGCACCACTATCACGGAAAGCAACGGCAAAACCAAAAAAATGGAAGTGTATGTCTTTGAGCCTGAGCGGCGCACAATAACTTATGCGCAGTTTTGGACGAATATAGACAACCTGGGCAAGGGTCTTTGTGAAATTGGACTGCAGGCGAAGCAGCATGTAGCTATATATGAAGAGACGCGTTGGGAATGGTTCTGCACCATCAATGCTATATGGTCGCGCCATATGATTGCTGTGACAGTTTATGCAAACCTGGGGGAGGACGCACTTATATACGCATTGAAGGAGACAGAATGTCGTGCCATCATTTGTAATGGGAAAAGTGTCCCGAAACTCATGGGAATGATGAAGCAGTCGGGTGTGAGCAATGCGAAGCTGATTTACCTTGATGATCTTCCAGCAAACTCAGACACATCAGGATTCACCGTGTACCGTTGGGTTGATGTTCTAAAGAAAGGTGAGGAAAGTAGCCTCCCAGAAGCGAACCTCCCCAACTCTGAAAACTGTGATGACATCTCGCTTGTCATGTACACAAGCGGCACCACAGGAAACCCAAAGGGCGTGAGACACACTCACGGAAGCATTGGAGCTGGTTTTGCTGCGCTGGGCCAGCGCGTGTTTGACCTACTTGGCGAAGCGAAGGAACCAGAAACATACTGTTCTTACCTCCCACTTGCCCATATTATGGAGCTCGGCGTGCTGAACGTTCTATTCGCCCGAGGCTGTATTGTTGGTTTTGGTCATCCGCGCACTTTGACAGACAACTTTGCGAAGCCACATGGAGACTTTGCAGAGTACCGCCCTGTTATTGTCGTTGCTGTACCACGTGTATTTGACACAATAAAGAGGGCGGTGGAAGCCAAATTACCCAAGCCTGGAACGCTGAAGCGTACTTTATTTGACCGTGCGTACCAGGCTCGTCTAAAGGCGTTACAAGAGGGGAAAGATACACCGTTCTTCAATGAAAAGATCTTCAGCCTAGTTCGTAAGGCAATGGGGGGTCGTGTGCATGTGATGCTTACAGGTGGTGGCCCAATGAGTCCTCTGACGCAGGAATTCGTCAACGTCGTGTTTGGTATGATCATTCAGGGTTGGGGCCTCACAGAGACAGTGTGCTGTGGCGGTATCCAACGCACCGGAAACCTCCAATATGACAACGTCGGACAGCCGCTCAAGTCAGTGGAGTTTCGGCTCCTCGACACGGCGGTATACCATCACACCGACAAGCCGGAGCCACGGGGCGAGATTCTGCTGCGAGGGCCCTTCCTGTTCAAGGGATACCATAAACAGGAGGAACTGACGAAGGAGGCGATTGACAAGGATGGCTGGTTCCATACAGGTGACGTGGGCAGCATCGAAGATAATGGTACGGTGCGTATCATAGGACGTGTTAAGGCGTTGGCGAAGAATTCAAACGGGGAATACATTGCGATGGAGACGCTCGAGGCAATGTATGGGCAGAACGATCTTTGCACACCCAATGGCGTGTGTGTGGTGGTGCACCCCAGCCGCAGCTACATCGCAGCCCTGGCGCTGACGACGGAGCAGCTCGCGATGCATTTTGCGCAGAAGAACAATATATCTGGAGAATTCCCTGCCATTCTCAACAGTGCGGAGTTTCGCGAGAAAGTGGATGCGTCGTTCCAGGCAACGGCGCGGAAGGCCGGCCGCAGGAGCTTTGAAGTTCTACGACACGTGCAACTAATACCGGACGAGTGGACTCCAGAGAACGAGACGTTGACAGCGGCGATGAAGTTGAAGCGGCGCGTCATCGAGGAGCGTTACAAACCAATTATTGAAGAACTATTTGCTGATGATGTGTAGCACTTTTTTTTTTGATTTTTGTTCCTTCCTTTCACAGTTCTGCGTGGAGAAGGGAGCGTTGCGGATTTTTCGTTGTAGTTTTTCTTTTGGCCTGTTTTTCGTTTGTTTTCTTCTCCCCCATAGGCCCTCTGTTTTGCAGCTACTCTTTTTTTTTTTTGTTTTCGGCTTCCTTTGCCTGTAGAGGCTCGGCTGCGTGTCGCTGCTGTGTGCGACCGTTCTGTGTGAGAGGGGTGTCGTGTGAGCGTGAAAGTTTCCATGCAAAGAAAGTAAATAAGTGAGGAGGGAATGCTAAAAAGGTGTTGAAGCAAAACTAGAAGAAAAGAGAGGTGAGAGCAGAGCGAGCCAAGCCTACAGCACGCGCAAGTTGTATGTGTTGGTGGAATTGTGTTTTGCTTTGTTCTCCGCGTTTCTCATATTCACTTCATGGCCAATCGCCATGATCGGCACCGAAAGGTTTTCATTGGGAGTCACTTGCTCTGTCGATGAAGATGCGGAGTGGACCATGACTGCGGGAATGGACACACTACACGGGAAAGAGAAAACTGTTTGGGGGTTTCTGTTATTTTTAAGCGAGGAAAATGATTTATTCGGGCTCTCGTTGTGTGTGTGTGTGTGTGTGTGTGTGCGTGTGTGCTCATAACCAGCAGACTTATGCTGGAATTTTTTTTGTTTCGGCTGTCTTCTCCTCTAACTCTTCACGGAGGGGAGGTAGCGCACCACGGAGGCTGTGCGTGGAGGGGGGGTGCTTGTCACTCTTCTTGGCGGCGCCCCTTCGAACTGCGAGTCCGTGTATTGTGTTCTCGGGCGGTCTCTCGAGCGCGATGGATGTGTATCTTGGTGTGCCATTTGGCCTGCTGTGAGGTCCTTTTTTTTTGGGGGGGGGGTTCTCGCACACTTACTCTGTAGTGTTGTATTCCTTTTTTTTGTTATCTTAGTGCGGAGGTTTGCGCCCCCGCCTCCTCTGACGAATAGGGGGGGGGGCTCGTTTAGGCAGTGATGCTGGGCTTCCGTTTGTGTGTACCTTGACACACCCTGGCGGGCCTGCTGCAAGTAAGCTGCGACGATGAATCTGTGGCAACGCAGGTGGCCCCATGCCACACCAGCTGTAGTGCTGAAGCGAAAGGGGGTGAACAGAAGAGCTGCTTTGGTGAACACCGCCCCAGCATGTGCCATGACTACAGACGCCAGCTATACGATGTGTGGTTCCGTCACCGGCGTATTCCTCTTTAAACAGGTTTTAATGTCTGTAAGTATGTGCTGGCTCCTGCTGCACCTGAAGGTAATGAATCTGAAGAGGTGACGGACACATGTGCTGTGGTATTGGATCCTGCCACTGGTAGAAGACACTCCTCCTGCACAGGCCGATGCAAAAGAACAAGAAAAACAATTTCTAATTTATGGCATGAACGTCTTTATCGGTAATGAAGAGGACCAAACATCAGTCGCATAAGATGAGTGAACGGCCATCATGCAAACACGGCCAGGGATGCCGCTTACCTTTTGCTCCCAGGGTGGGCAGTGCGGCACTGAGAGGTAGTTTGGTGGTTTGTCACTAGAGGGAATCCGCAACGCCGTACGCCTTCGCTGCAGAGCAATTATTGGTCTTTCTGTGGACAAAAAAGAAAAAAAAATGTCACGAGGAACGCGTTTGATTCTTCTCTAGTGGGTATTGATGTGGGAACTTCTATTCTCTTTTTGCTAGGCTTTCTGCACTGGTTACCGGTGACACATTAGCGCAGATGGTGGCGGCACACTCCGGCGCACGTGGTGCATGTGTTTTTAGTTTCTGTTTTAGTTGTGTGCCACACTGCCGTTTTCGTCACGGTTTCGTCGCCCTCAGAGACTTGCCGCTCTGGTGAACCAGTCTTGGATAGCGACAACTCCATGATTGTCACTGACTCTCTTTGTCTTGTTTTTATTGGGACCGGTTCTTTCAGGGGTACACGAGCTGTTGTTCCACAGTTGCAGCGGTCGAAGTACCCGCGTGCTATATCGAGGCCTAGTGGTGTTTTTTTTTTCTTGTCACCGTATTGCATGTGTCTCTCCTTTCACGCCACCCAAGTTGCTTGTGTAGGGGCAGGAGGTACATAGTAGATACACGCAGGGGAATACCTGTCTTTCTTTTGTTTTACCTGTGTGACGTTTGCTGTTATGCTGCGGCGGAGTCGGTTGTGGCGTCTCAGCAACTACCGCCAGCACAGCGATAGGGAGCAGGAGCGTATCTCGCGCGAGCGTAACCGGCGCATTCTCTACGACCACGAGGGGAACGTGAAACTGTGGGGGCTTGCGTTCCTCTGTTGGGAGGAGTTTCGTGTGCCGATTCTCTTTGCCACGGGATGCGTGGTGTTCTTTGTGGCGTACAACAAACTTGTGTACTACTTGTCGTCAATGGAGTTCGCGACGGAGAAGACTCTGGATGAGCAGAGCGAGACGAGTGCGCGGCAGTCTGGAAAGTTGAAGGCAGATCGCTATTTGGTGAAGCCGCGACGGCAGGTGGATGATCCGGACTTCCTAAATATCCCATCGTACGGTGGAAAGGGCGTCTACTCTAGCAAGTTGTTCGAGGACGACTCGGTGAGCACGGACCCTCTCTTCGCGGAGAAGAGACGGAATTGAGGTGTCATGAATGGACCGGAGAGGTAGAGGAAGAGGAGGAATGAAGGGGATGCAACAGCAGTAGCAATGGACTGTTAAGCCTTTCTCTTCCCCCCGGTATGTGCCCTAGCTTATGCTACTTTGGTGTTGGGCAATTGTTTGTCCTTGTCTTCCTCACTGCTAACAAGATGGCGGGGGATGTCGTGCACGGTGTTGTTTTTGCCTTCATGACAGTTTGTATGTGTTTGTGTGTGCGTGTGCTGGTTCTACTGCTACTGCTACTGTAGTTGTTTGCATTCTCGTTTTTTCTCGCCCCTGCGTGATAGGTAGGAGTTGTCGTCGCGAAGGATGCCCCGCGAAATCAAGAACCTGAAGGAGTTCCTCGCCATCTGCTCCCGCAAGGATGCGCGTTGCGTGAAGGTGAAGCGCAACCCCAAGGTGACGAAGTTCAAGGTGCGCTGCAGCCGCTACCTCTACACCCTTGTGATTGCCGACAAGAAGAAGGCGGACAAGATTGAGCGCTCCATTCATCCCTCCGTGAAGAAGATCACCGTCACGGCGCGCTCGCACGCCAAGACGAACGCCGGCAGCAAGTAAGCGTGAGGCGACAAAGGGCGGAGGAGCGTGTGCACACAAGAACGACATTCTCCAACTGGTGTGTGGCTCTTTTCATGTTTTTACTTCTTTTACTTCTCTCGGAATGGGTGGTGGTGGTTGCGGTGAAGTGAGGGGTTATGGCCCTCATTCATCTCTGCACCGTCAATGAAATGTTTGGCACTCTGTGTGTGTGTGTGTGTCTCTGCATCTCTCTTCATCCCGTCTTGCTGTTTGCTCTGTGTCTACTGCAAAGGAAGGAGGGAAGGCTGCACAGTGGTAGGGAATAGTGAGTGCGTGTGTTGACTGCATCGCCACGTCAATGCGCTGCGCCCGAGCAACCACTCCCCACTCGCTCCTCCCGCTGGTGTTGTTGTCGCTGCCAGCAGAGGCTGTGTCGCGTCGGTGTGTAAGCTCTGCAAAGGCGGCGACCAACACACCACGGAGTGGAGCGCCCAGCCGGGCAGATAAACGTGACAACGTGAGGCTGCTATTCTCGCAAGCCTTCAAGGGTACGGAAGAGACGCTAGTGCGGTCATCTGGACGTCCGTGGCAGCAACCCATGGCATCGCCGGCCTTCGGCACAGCCAGTAAAGTGTTCTCGGCGTCGAGTCGCAGTAACAGGGCGCGAAGGGCGAAGACGGCGAGAGAGTTGTTCCCGGAGATTCGTGCGCTATTCCCTGATGTTGGTACGACGTGCACACCCCACAGGGCTCCGCCTCCTTCATTCACGTCAAAGGCGGTGGAGGTAAGAGCAGGTGGGCGAGCGCAATGGAAGGGAATTGGGAAGGAGGCCGAACAGCAGCAGCGGCAACAGATGTCTTCTGGCGAAGGTCCATCAGTGTATGTGCCATGTAACTCACAACGGACTTCTGAAACACCTTCAGAAGCAGGTGCTGCTTCTGCCACAGACGCTCAACGGTATGCGTTTGCGTATGGATTCTGGCAACGACGCAATGAATTCCTGCTGCAGCTGCAGCGGGATACCCTGCAGCTTACGAAAGGGGTACAATACATGCGTGACGTGCAAGAGGATGATTTCAAAAAGTGCATGACGAACACGTCACAAATTACTTTTTTCTTCGTATTTCCATTCGTACTGTTGGTGAGTGCCGTTCTCTTCAACGAGTCTGTGTTGTACGGCGCGGAACTTAATCACCTGCGGCTGATCGACTATGATGAGTGGTTAAACAAGAATGACGAAAGAAGGGGCAGTTTTAGGGTGGCTTCCAAGGGTGGGAAATGATGAAGAACCAAGCGTAGTTCAAGAAGGATGTACTGTGCCTGCATTTTCACTATGCTCTACTGCAGTGTGCCTGAACAACGAATTGGACTAGAACTGGCAGCACGAACGGGAGACAAAGCAGGGACATCGAGGTGTCAATGCTATTGACTTGGTGCACGGGCATTTCAGCGATGCATTAACTTTTGCGTTTCTTATATCTTACTTCTTGTCTGCTACGTGCAGCGGTTTCTCTCTTTTCCTTTCTTGCACTTCTTGCCTACTTTTTTCTCCGTCAGGTTTTGCTGCCGCTTCTCCTCTGTGAAGAGAAAGGACTGCCGATCACACATGTCCATCACGGGCGTGCTGCCGGAGACTCACTGGCAGGCGCCATCCAAGACAAAGTACTGCCAGTACCAAGACTGCGGCGCATCTTTTGGAATCTTCAGTTCCAAGACGAATTGCCGCCGCTGCGGCATTGTCATATGTTCCAAATGCGTGCGCACCTGTGATAGTATTACGGGACACTACTACAACAAACCGCAACCAGTTTGTCCGCGATGTCTTGAGTTTATTGAACGACAAAAGGAAAAAATGAAACGAACACTAGCGCAACAAGCGCCTTCAATAGCGACACGCAACAACACCGATGCCTTTACAGCAGAGACGGTCTCTTCACACGAGGCAGCCGCACAGGCACGCGAGCAAATTCAGCGTCTCGAAGAGGAGCTAGCTGCAGAGAGGCACACCCACAAAGAGATACAGGCAAAGCAGGCAAATACCATCGAGCAATATATAATACAAAGAGAAAAAAACCTACTAGAGCTGGATGGGCTCCGTGTAACGATTGCGCAACTCACTAATGACAAGAACAATACAGCTGCCAACGAATCAGACAGTCATGGCATCAAAGAAGTAGCACAGATCAACCCCGAGAAACATTTATTACAAACCAAACCCAAAGAACTATTTAGCCAGTTACAAGACTCCGAGGAGGCCCGGGCCCGAGCACAGTCAGAGCTGCTCGAGCTGCAAGCGCAGTTACACCAACTGAGTGAGCAGATGCGTGCTAGTTCGACTGAACTGCAGAGCCGCCTGGGTGAGCTGACCGCGGAGCGCGATGAGCTGCGTGACAGTTCGGCTGAACTGCAGGGCCGCCTGGGTGAGCTGACTGCGGAGCGCGATGAACTGCGTGAGCGGATACGTGCTAGTTCGACTGAACTGCAGGGCCGCCTGGGTGAGCTGACTGCGGAGCGCGATGAGCTGCGTGCCAATTCGACTGAACTGCAGGGCCGCCTGGGTGAGCTGACNCTGCGTGCCAATTCGACTGAACTGCAGGGCCGCCTGGGTGAGCTGACTGCGGAGCGCGATGAGCTGCGTGCTAGTTCGACTGAACTGCAGGGCCGCCTGGGTGAGCTGACCGTGGAGCGCGATGAGCTGCGTGCTAGTTCGGCTGAACTGCAGGGCCGCCTGGGTGAGCTGACCGCGGAGCGCGATGATCTGCGTGAGCGGATGCGTGCTAGTTCGACTGAACTGCAG
>NW_008825922.1:0-7001 GCF_000691245.1 Trypanosoma grayi | reverse complement strand
CTGAACTGCAGGGCCGCCTGGGTGAGCTGACCGTGGAGCGCGATGAACTGCACAGCCGCCTGGGTAAGGTGACCGTGGAGCGCGATGAACTGCGTGAGCGGATGCGTGCTACTTCCACTGAACTGCAGTGTCGCCTTGGTGAGCTGACCATGGAGCGTGATGAGCTGCGTGCCAGTATGGCTGAACTGCACAGCTGCCTGAGTGAGGTGACCGCAGATCGCGATGAACCCGGGGCGGGTCTCTTTGGCTTTGAAGATTCCTGTGGACAAGTGGGGAGTAATGATGCGGAGTCTGCAGGTGCTGTTGGCTTTGAGGCTTGTGGCTCTTTGAAGGAGAAGAGCCCGTTGGAATTATTAGCCTCGGATTTTGTGGTTGGTGTCGGTGGTGGTGTTGATGATGCTGGTAATTCGTGGAAATTAGGACTTGAACTCGACGTTCGTGAGAGGTATCTTGAGGAGCGTTTTTCCAGGGTCCGTGAGAAGGAGAGGAAATTGCTGGCTCTGGCGCGCAGACTTAGGGTTGCACATGCAGAACTTAAAAGGGGTGAACTTTTGTTGCGTTCATCTCAATGTGACGTTTCTGAAGAGAGTTGTGAAATTGATGAAAATCACCGCGAAACGTTCTCAGGCGAGAATAATAGGTGGCATAGTGACGTGGTGGGGATCAGCAAGCGTGATAGGGACTCCGTGAGTGGTGCTGATGCTTCCGAACAGCAAAAACTTGTGCGGGCAACCGAATTGTACCGTGACCTGTTGTATGAACATATTCTGGATGAGTCTGGTGTTTCGGGCTCCGCTGCTGTTCGTGAGTCGTCGGGAGGGGAAACGGCGGTTGAGAAAACTGTGCGCATGCTTTCGGAACTCGAACGTCTTTGTGGTTCGCCGAAGTGCGAAAACAACGGTTGTGTCTCGTTTTCTACGCAGGATTCAGAAAAGGCTTTTTACCGTGATTACAGTGAACGCTGCCTCCAGGCGTTCCGTCGCCTTGAGAAGGCAATGGAGGCGCTGTCTTGAGTGTATGGGCGGGTCTCTGTTGTGTTGGCGTATAGTTTGCTTTTGTGAATATATTTTTTTGTTTTTGATGGGGGAGGAGGGGTGACGAGAATAACTAAGGGGCGTTGAAGTGAAACATGCTGTTCTTCAATTACAGCTAACACATCTGTGTTTTTAGTATTCGTTTTTTCTTTTTTCCCCCTATTATGATTGTCGTATCACCTGACTTCAAGCGGATTGTGGCAGCTCGGTTCTTGTCTAAAACGCAACGGCCAGCAATGGAGCACAATGCGAATGAGAAAGCAGCTTGCTGCAACAAGGGGTGTAACGGGCGCGTAGCCGAGGCAGTGAGTAACGAGGTGGCGGCGCTGCTTCGACGCGCGCGCTCCACCATGGAGGAATTACGCCCAAATGTATCGACTGCATCAAAAACGTGCATGCGCAGTGAAAACGAGAATCTGCAGGCCGAGGAGCAGCGGTGGTTGTGGCGGCGTCTCCGGTACCTGGAATGGCTGCATCAATTTATACAGCACCAGCAGCATATACTCAATGCAGTTTCACTCAAGCAGGCTGGTGACGGTGACTGTGAACGAGAGTATGACGCTGCGGCGCATCGCTCTATGAACGGAGCGGAGGATGGGGGCGGGGCGAGCAGCAGCAGTCTTGACTGGACGCCACCTTCCCCCAAGGCGTCTGTGCAGCAGCATGATGACTGCAGGGGTGTGTCGCTGCAACCTGACGTTGTGTCTTTCTGTTTTACTGAAGCCACTGCTGCAGCCTCTGGCGAGGACGCTTTCCGCAGTACAAGGAGTGAGGTGCCGGTGAGCAACATTGCAAGTTGCGCGACTGGGGGAGAAGTGACTGTAGTCCACATGGAACTTGACCATTTGCGGCAGGAGGGGCATCAGGAACATCAACAATGCGATTTACAGAAATGTGTGCAGGAGGAAGAACAGGAGCAGCAGAAGGAGAGCGTGCATTGGCGCTCGTTCCGCACGTGGCATCCGTCGCAGGTTTCAATTTTAGCAGACATGCCGCAGCCACACAGCAGCAAAGAATCCCCCACCCGGCACCTCTTGTGTCTTTCCACTGTTGTACATGAGAAGCCGCGTGGGATACGGGCGAAGGAGGCGGCTTTGGAATTGCAGGGCTGCTACTGCAAAAGCTGCCTCTGTCCATTACGCAAACGTCATTTCCCCTTTCCGTCTTGGAAGTCTGCACGCTTCTGTTACTACACCGGCATGTACTACTGCACCAACTGTCATTCTGGGAGAACGAGCGCTATTCCGGCGCGAGCTCTTCACATGTGGGACTTTCAGCCGCTGCCGGTGTGTAATGACGCCCTTGACTTTATGGAGCTGCAACGTGAGCGGCCGCTCTACTGCGTATCGGCGGTGAACCCGAAGCTGTACCACCGCGTCGTGTTGCTGCAGATGATACGATACTTGCGGTTGCAAGTTATGGCGCTGCGTGAGGTGGGCGTACAGTGCCGTGTGTTCCGCCACCTTTTCTACAACGAGGACGCGGTGTTGAAACACACATCTGGAGGCTGCTTGGCTGCCGCTTCCTCCGTTTCGGCCGCCGCTACTACCACCGCCGCCGACGACGATAGCGTGCTGCACCGTGAGTTTTTCGTGCAGCGCGATAAGCGGTACCTGATGGAGGACAGTGAGGTGTGGTCCTTCGCCGATCTTGAGGACGTGCACCGTTGCCAATCAGACGCGTCGGACGGCTGTGATGCGGTCTCCGCGTTTACCGTGCAGGTGGCGTCCTATAGTCGCCCGATGGCCGTGACGGTCAGCTGCTGTGACGCGGCGGTGTTCCTCAGGCGGCTGCGGGCGCAGATGGTCTACCACATCCTGCGGAGACAATGTGACGTGTGCCTGCGGAACAGTCTTGACGTCTGCCGTTGGTGTTGCCCGCCTGATGTGGTGACGGCGTTCCAACAGGGGCGAGATCAAGGGCAAAAGCAGCAGCAGCAACAGCAACAGGAACGGCAGCAAGAGAGGGAAGATGATAACTCGTCTCCGTTGTCTTCTGCGTCTTTTTCACGACGTGCGTTTCAAAGTGTGTGGACAAACGCCCCTGGAGCATCGCATCTCTTTACAGTGTACTCCTTCGATCTCTTGCACGTTCGCAGTTGCCCCAGGTGCGGGGCGTGCTACCATAAGCGGTGTTTCTACAAGTTACAGCGAGAGATGTTAGGCGTCACGGGATGTTTGCGTTGCTACAAAGGCAGTGATGCAGTGCGTGTGGTGTGTTCTTCTCGTTGCCCCCCGTGTGGCACATACGACAGCAGCAGCAGCTCCTTTGGTGAAGATCGGTCATAGTATGGGCGCACTCGGTATGCCCAGCTCATTGAGTTCCTTCTGTTGCAACTGCAGTGAAAGATGCATATCCAGCGCCAGAAGAATGATGGCTGGGAAACCCTATTCTTGCTTTTGCTTTCAACTTTCTGTGTGGCAATTATGCGTGCTGCTTTATAGGTTCCTTGATCGGAGAGAGGTAATTGTCATGACAGAGTAGCGAATATTGTCCTTTTTTTTTGCGTGACCCCAATCGGATACCGATTTGCCTGTCTTCCTTTCTTCTTGTTTTTGCTGCGTTGTGGCCCGCCACAAGGGTCGGATGGACGCAGCCGAGCAGATTGAACGACTGCGCCAAGAGCTGCAGATCACTCGCTACCAGCTGTGCTTGGCGCAGGCAGAGGCGGCACGATATCAAAGTCTGCTGCTCTCAAAGGCGGCCGAGGATGGGGTGGAACAACGTCAGTTAGACGTTGATGAGGTGCGGCAGACTGACTGGAGATGTGGCAGCGTGTCCTCATCGTCGCTGCTGGAAGAGAAGTCGGGTGATACTGAGGAGGAAGAAGAATTCATTAACGTACCTCGTATTCGTGCATGTCGGCAATCGAAGCATCGATCCGCACGTCACCCGTGTGGAAAGAGGGTAAGGGAGGAGGTTGTGGTGTATAAGTTTGTTCCCCCACTGGACTTCCTTCCAGCGGTGTTCGTCGCTGAGTACCGCGACGTAATTGAGATTATCGAAAAATATGCCCAACTGTACCATCGGTTTGCATCGGCAAGGGCACCTTTGGCATCTACACGTATGAGTGCAGAGACCGAAGGGTGACACATCTGTTGGTGAGGGAATATGCTCCATTCCCTATGAGGTGAAAAGAGTGACGGTCTGCCATCAGATTGACGTGCACCACTCAATCGAACATGTGTGACTACTTGTTGTTCTTCATTTGCCCTTGCCACTATTACTGTGCCTCCTTTCTTTTTTTCATCTTACAGTGCAAGCAGCCTACTGATAGAGGTACAAGAAAGAAACAGCGAGAAACGGCGTGCGCCGACGCGTGTGGCAAAGCTGTGGTTGAAGGGAGGTGTAGAGTATCACAGAAGACGCCAGGTGCAGAGGAATAAGGTGCAAGAATGGAGAGCATATCAACTCATTCTTCTCTTGTGATGTCGAACACCGCTGCTACGTCAGAACGCTATAGCAATGTTTTGTCACGAGTCATTGGCCTCGAAGAACGAGAGACACAACTTGAACAACGCATCGAGGCTGCTCTCCGCGTTGCCCACAAGGTCGCTTATCAGCAGCAGCAGCAGCAGCAACATCAGAGTGACTCGACGGACACGTACACAACATCTTTGCTGAACAGCAAGCCCTCATCGCACAGTAATAGGCGGAGGCGAAGCAGCGAGGAACTTCAGGTGGGACAATGCACCACCTTTGTGCGCGCGCTCATGCTGAAAGTGGAGCACCTAGAGGAGCAGCTTGCCCACGAGATTCAGCAGCGTATGGTAATGCAGCGGTCCATTGAGGCCCTCCAGCTGCAACTCCAACGGCCCAACGAGGAACTTGCGACACAGAGCCAACGCACCGATGTTGACACCACCGTGGAAACTCTGTCTGAGTATATCATTAAGAAAAAAAGGGCTTCACTCGTAGACGCCTCCAAAACGGAGTTGCGCGAAGATTTCCCCGGAAATGCAACTCCAGGTGAGAGCCACAGCAGCGGCCCCTCCAGCCCCGTCACCGCTTCCTCCGTCGGACAACACCTTGAGCCATTGACACACAAGCACGTCGCCACTGGGTTGGAAAGCGACGACGTCGTGTTGTTTAAGAGAAATCCAAAGGCTCGGGCGTCATTGGATCTGAACCAATTGCCACCGTTAGCCAGAAACAGCATGACCGCGTCGCTGTCGGGGAGCATTCTCGTGAAGAACAACAGTAAGACGTTGCAGGGTGGTAGTTCGACGTCGTTCAGCCAAGGTCATGTCAGTGGGGAGCCAGGGCCAACGGTGAGCTTCTCGTCCATGCCGAGCAATGCGAGGGACAATTCACCATGGAACGAAGGGGCACCCGAGGACTTCGGTGCTGCCCCGGCGTTCCGGCGGCCCAGGAATCAATTTGAGAGGCGGGAGCCCCGCCGCCGTTCGTCAGGACGATCAGTGTCGCGTAGAAGTCGAATATCGACCGACGGTGGATTAGGTCGCTCCGTTGTATTCGGGTCGGCCGTCCTTGACAACGAAAACAACGAGCCAGGAGTAAGCACCCTCTCTGCGGCTTCTCCGGAGAGTGTGCAGGTTGCCGCGGAAAGGACGAGAAGGCCAAAGAAACAGCGGCCGCTGCCGCCGTCGCTCGACGTGGAGGCGCTCCTCCCCATGCAGAACAAGCTGCTGAGCATGCAGCTGAAACGAGAGACTGCCGAGGCGGAAAGGAAGCTGAAGGGAGCTACGCGCGGGGGAGAAAATAGCAACGCTGTTGCGGCAGAAACTTTAACTCACTCGGCGGCCACATGCGCGGAGGCGTCACCCTCGCAACAGGAGAGGTTGCCACTCTTGTCGCCAACCTCAATACATTTGCGGCACCTGCCACACGATGTGCACCAGCGACGACGCTGGACAACAGCTGCCTGATTGCTTCTGCCTCACCTGGGCTCTAGGCCGTTGTGTGGTTCAATGAGGAAAAGTGAAGGATGTATGCCACGACTTGTTCCCGGTACCATGTACCATGTGGTTGGTGATCCAATCCTCCTTCATTACGCTCTCTTTCTTCCTTTCCACATGGTGCTTCGCTCTTCCTCTTTGTTCCATTTTTGTGCACGGGGCATGTGGTGGCGATGTTCTTTACCATCATATGGTTCCTTTTTGTTTTGTTATATGCCGTTTCTTTCCAATTTATATCATCATTCGAAACCCCAAAACAACGGGATGAAAGAACAAGATTATTGATTTGTTTTTCACGTTGCCTCGTTTGGCGCCGTTGCCCTTTTACACCCAAAATTTTTCGGGCGCTGATAGTGTGTGATTTGTGCATGCACCAAATTGTCTTAATGCTATCATGCAGACGCCAACGAATGAAGTGTGTGTTGTTATTGTTGTTGTTGACTTTCATTTGTGCTTGTTGTGATTTCTTTTTCTTTTTTTTTTTTGTTTGAATCGGGCACATGCATGACGAACGGAATGGGGTCGAATATTATGGTTCTTTTTTTTCGCCACGCCATATTGTCTGCTGTTGCGGTGGGAGACGTGTGTGTTTTTTTGTTTTTTTTTTTTCCGTTTTGTTCTGTGTTGATGCTGGCCTGAGGGTGGGGTGGCGGTGGGCGTGCAGCGGACAACGGTGGGGGCGTGAACGGCGTGTGATGGAGGAGGCCAAAACTGCCGAAAAAAAAACAGAAGTTCAACAACAACAACTACTACTACAAGTGGGGCCTCCGCGTGCGCCCAAACACAGTAAGCAGGAATCTAGAGGCTTCTGTGTGTCCCCATCCTCTTTTTTGTCTTCCTCTGCTCTCATCAATGCCTCCCTTCTTGTTTTTTATTCGAGGGTTATGTTCGTTTGGGACCGAGCTTGAGAGGCGGCCGTTGTCCGCGCTTTTTCCCTATCCGCACTCGCTCTGGGTCTTTTGAACACGTAGACTGATTGAATTCCTCTTTTATGTCGATGCTATATATTTGTATATATATATATATATTATATAATATATATAAATAT
>NW_008825921.1:1616-18778 GCF_000691245.1 Trypanosoma grayi | reverse complement strand
GAGGGTGGTGGTGATCCCTCTTGCTGGCGAAGCGAGGCCCTTCGCGTGCGCGCGGCTGTTCAGCACTGCGTGGACGCCACCGCCACGTACGACACCGTCCATCAGCGGCATGATTACTACGGTCCCTCCGTGAACTGCTGTGCCCGTATTCAGGCCGTTGGCTGCGGCGGCCAGATCTTGATGTCGAAGGAGTCGCTCGATGCCCTCACAGCAATGCCAGCGTTCCACGACGAGCCATGCCCCCTTGATCTGCGGAACGTGGAAATCGGCTCCAACGAGGACGAGCAAGGCCTTGATCAGTTTATTGCCATGCAGGACATTGGGGCTGTCCGGCTGAAGGACATTCCTGACTCTGTGCACCTCATAAGCATCACGCCTAAATGCCTGGAGGGTAGGACGTTTGTAATGAAGGCCAAAAGTGCTGGGCTGGACGACAACTGAGAGGGTTGGCTTTCCTTTGGTTTTGTCGTCCTGCTATTGTTTTTTCAGTATATAGTTTAGACATATTCTCTTGTGTTGTATTCCCCCCGTCAACTTCGTATCAAGATGGAGTAGACTTCACGTCCTATGTAATGTCATATTGTCGTTAACGGTGATAAACTGTTAGTGACCACCTGCTATCGAATCATTGTGTATATTTGTTTAACTCTTCTTTCGTGTGATTTTCCACTTCTCCGCGTGACCAGCGTGAATGAAACAGCCCTACAAAACCACGTGGCGGGTGTACCTTCCGGGGGCTTTTGTTCTCGCGATTTACAGTTTCGCCATTTACTTTAACCGAACCCGCGGGGACGTTGTGAAATACGGCCATGACTTTGTGCCTATCTATTCTGAAGACGGAAAGCTGGAGGGGTTCACACACCCCGTGCTTGTGAAGGCGGGCGACAAGTACCGGAGCACCGAGGAGTCAAAGATGAAATCTGCGTGAGAGCTGCTGGGCTGTTTATATTGATAATTTGCTAAAACGCAACGGCTTTTCTCACCTGTTGGACCCTAATTCGTGGTGTAACGTTGATTTTATTGTTGCCGTTTTTATAGTCTTTCTTTTCGTATTTGTCAACACTTTGGCTCACAAAGCTACACAACTAAAATTCAAGCAAAATACTCCCACAGCATAATCCCCTTTACGCATGTCGATTCTGACTTACAGTGGCGGGTCTTGTCTGGCCATGGCGGGCAAGGAGTGCTTNAAGATGAAATCTGCGTGAGAGCTGCTGGGCTGTTTATATTGATAATTTGCTAAAACGCAACGGCTTTTCTCACCTGTTGGACCCTAATTTGGATTGTGATTTGAATCATCTCAGTTTTTGCATATGTACACATCATATCCATGCAACTTCAATTAAATGAATGCTCCCACAGCATAATCCCCTTTACGCATGTCGATTCTGACTTACAGTGGCGGGTCTTGTCTGGCCATGGCGGGCAAGGAGTGCTTTGTCATCATTTCCGATAACCGCCTCGGTGAGCAGCTGAAGACCATCTCAATGGAGGTGCCGAAACTCCACGTGATCAACGACGGAATCGTATTGGGTCTCACTGGGCTCCGCACAGACCAGCAGACCTTCGCGCAGACGGTCCACTTCCGCACGGAAATGTACAAACTTCGCGAGGAGCGGGATATTGGTGGCAAGGCGTTCGCGGCGCTAGTGGCATCGATGCTGTACGAGGCGCGTTTCGGCCCATGGTTTGTGGAGCCGGTGATAGGAAGCATCGACAGGAAAACGGGCGAAGTGTATCTCTGCGCTATGGACCTCATCGGCGCCCCCTGCGAGCCCGAGGACTACGTGTGTGCCGGGACATGCGCGGAGAGCCTGCACGGCATGTGCGAGGCGTTGTGGCGCCCCGACCTGGGGCCGGAGGAGCTGTTCGAGGTCGCCGCGCAGGCGATGCTTTCCGCATGCGACAGGGACTCTCTCTCCGGCTACGGCGGGGTTGCTGCGATTGTGACGCGGGACAAAGTAATAACGCGCCTCATAAAAGGGCGCAAGGACTAGACAGAGTGGGCAACGTGGAGTGTCGGGCACCCTCTGCTCTTGTCTCTCCAAATATATATGTGCTAGGATTGTCTTCATGTTGAACGCGGCAGAGGGACTCAGTCGACTGTTTTTGTTTCCGCTGCTCCTTGGTCTTGCGGCACCCAGGGGGGCGCGCATGCGCACTTACACGCGCACCCACGTGGATTCCACTTCATCTCCCCCGCTCTCTCTCTCTCTCTCTCCGGTATTTCCCCTCTTTTCGTGTTGCACTGCTTTCTCCAGAAGGGCAACATGCAGGCTGCGCTGACGCACCTAGACGATGCGCCCATGCTCTTCTGTGAGCGGTGCAACAACCTCCTCTACCCGGAAAGCGACCCCATCGACAGGCAAATGAGATGGCGGTGCAACTATTGCAAGGCAACTGAGGTGCATGACGACAACAAGCTCGTGTACATCCTGAACCTCAAGATGAAGACGGGCACAGTGGAAGAGTTGGAGCTGTTGGCTGAATTTGCGAATGACCCGACAGCGCAGCGCGACCCCACGAAGAAGTGCCGTCAGTGCGGTGAGCATGACGTGACGTGCTTCGTGAATCCACTCGGGCAGCCTCACGAGGACATGACTCTCTACTTTGCCTGCGCGAACCCCAAGTGCCGTCACGTCTGGAAGAGTGGCGACAACCAGGAGCAGTAAGAGGAGTTGTCGGCTCTATGTTGCAAAGTCTATGCCGCTGTGTGCGCCTCTTGCTCTTGTCTTCATTGCCTTTGTCTCTGACTGCAGTCCCTCTCTGTTGTTTACCACGTTGCGTCTCCGATAGGGTGTAGGGGCGGGGCACCAGCGTAGCCATGTATGTACTCGGAGTCTCCACTCCCCTGATGTGCCTCATATGGCACCTCATATGCTGCGTCCTCACCATTGTAGCCTACGTGGTTTGGTCCCACACGCGGCCGCAGCGGGTTGAGGGGGGATCGTGGCGTGGCGCCCACCTGGCCTTCAGCGTTATCGGTATGGTCGCGTACGCGGTGGGTGGCGCACCGCTTTTTGTGTATGCTTACAAGTACGGGCTGTCCTACAACCAGCGTCAGACGAGACTGCTGTGCGGCATGGCAGTGGTGTTTCTCACGTGGTCTTTTCCTATATTTGTTATTGAAATGGGGATGCTGCGCCGCGAGCACGATTACAAAACCCCGCTTGATGGCATCGTCTTTGTTCTGAGCATCATATCGGCCATTATTGGTGGGTGCGTCGTGTGGTTCAGCTACATGCGTCTCGTCACGCATTACATGCACCAATATCATGGCATGGAACGGCAGATTGATCCGCAGTCCAATATGGCGGCGTACCCTATGCAGCCGGTGCGTGCGTCATCACGCGCCGAGCGACCGGATACTATTTAGACTCTCTGTGCCAAGAAGTGGCAAAAAGGTTAGTGGTGGGTGCTGACCTTATCTGCATCGCCACATCTTGTACCCCCGCTGCTTGCGGTTTGCTGACTTTGAAAAACCCCTTCCCCTTGGCTTGTGTCGTCTGCGTTTGTTGGTTTTTTCATCTGCTTAATAACTCGCCTACTCTCTCACAGTTACTCTCTCACCGATACTTTAGGAAAGGCGTACGCTTGCAGACCGCGCAATGCACTCTCGGTCGTTGCAAAACTGTGACGCGAATGATTTGTTGGGCGGCAGTGCCGACACCTCTTATCTAAAGCGAACAGATGATGCACGAGCCGGGTATGCACAGGTCCGCGTGTTGAGCTACAACTTCAACATACTTCCCAGAGGCTGTGGCGGATTCCAAGGGGAGCGCATCAGCGCTTTCCTGGAGTACGTCGATCAATACGATGTTCTGATGCTTCAGGAGGTCTACGCTGTGAGTGTACTGCCGTACTTTGTGCAGAAGCGTGTATGCTTCCAGAAGCGTCTGCTGGATAAGCTTAACGAACGTGGCTTTTCACACTACGTCATCTCGAGGCAGCCGTCGTACCCTACGATCATGCGCGACAATGTGCTTTCCGATAATGGCCTTATCATTGCATCACGGTTCCCCATTGGGCAGTGCGGGTCGTACACGTTCTGCAGCAGTGGACAAAACGAACGGTCTGTTCGGAGGGGTTGCCTCTTTGCCGAGGTGACGGTGCCGTTGAGTGATGGCGGGAACGAGCCGGTTGTATTCTTTAATGTGCACCTTCGCCCTGATGAAGGTCCCATCGCAGCCTCCTCGCAGGTGATGAAGATGGGCCAATACGTTGAATCTGTGATTCGTCACCTCTATGCAGACGAAGACGAGGCGCTGAAAGCTCCATTTGTGGTGGCTGGTGACTTCAACGTCAATGGCATTGACATCCACAATGCTGGGCAGCCCACAAAGAGACTGAGCGACCTTATGCAGGAGCTGCAGCGGCTGGGCGGTGGGCTCAGCGAGGCGATTTTCGACACTCATGGCTGCCACCCCCCGACACGGCCGTCGAAGCTATTCTTCCCGGCGCAGTCGAAGCTGCACCGTAACTTCCTCACGCCGCAGAGACAGGACTACCTTTTCGTCAGCCCGTCGGTTGAGGTTCACGTAGCACGGATTCGTAAATTTGTGGCGAGCAGCCAGCGGCCGTATATGTATCTCTCCGACCACTTTGGTGTGTCCGCAACACTCTGTGTCGCTGCGACCGGGCGGCACGCGCACCGAGAGACGCTGAGGCGTCGCGTCCTGAGTGTGTCACTCGCCGGAGAGGCTGTCCACGAGCGCTCCAATCCGCTTTCGAGCATGAAGATGGAGGTCATCCCCTTGTTAATGCTGGCATGGGCCGCCTTGCACTTGAGTCGGTTAACCCTCCTCTGTCTGGGGTTTGTGTGGCTTCTAGTGTGGTGGTTTAGCTCTCGCATCCGCGTTCTGAGCAACGAGAAAAAATTTGCGATGGTAACAAGCGTTGTGGTAGAGGGCAAGGAGGCAGTCACACTGAAGCAGCCAAAGGAGTACAGCATCCTGCGTGGTGTGGGTAGTCTCGCGGAGATGTGGCAGCGGACGGTGTATAACCACAAGGCGTTGCGTTGCCTCGGCCGGAAAAGTGATGTTGGCGAGCCGGAGTGGTCAACGTACGCAGCGGTGGACGCACGTGTGCGGGAGCTTGGAGCTGGTCTTTGCGCGTTGGGTATTGCTCCTGGTGATGTTATTGGTGTGGACTGTCAGGCAAGCAGTAAGGCAGTCATCCTCGAGCTTGCGTGTGCAGTGTACGGTTTTTCAACGCTTACGCTTGTTGGGAATAGCACTACTGTCCGGGCACTTATTGATGAATATAACGTGAAGGTTGCCTTTGCCAGTCGAAGCGCCGTGGCGTCGCTTCTTACGTGCCGCTCACGAAGGCTGGAGACGGTGGTTTTCATTAACCCCTTCTCCGACGCTGTAGACGACGCGGTTGCGCGTGATGTCGGCATTACGTTGGTCTCTTACGATGATGTGGCACACAAAGGACGGTCGTACGCTGCTCCCCCGCCTTTGCACGTTGATAGCAATTCCGTGTTTTCTCTGGTTGTGGACACAGCCACCACGGGTGATTGCCCGAAGACGGTCCGCATCACGCATGGTGATGTGCTTCGTAGCATTCAAACACTTGTTGCCACCTCCGTTCTTCCCACCTCGCAGGAGAAACATCTGCTGGTGCAGTTTATGCCGTTCTCAGTGGTGTTTAACCGCATTTTCGTCTTTGGACTTTTTGCGCACGGGAGCTCTGTGGCGACGTCAGATGCGTTCACGCAGCAAACCTTCGCGGTATTTCGGCCGACGATCATGCTGGCCCCACCCACTCTTTTCGCAACAAGCGCGATACAGCTGGACCGCAGGAATGAGCGGTATGGGCGTGTATACAAGTGGGTGTTCGAGTGGGTGTATCAGCTCCGCTCCGTCCTCATTAATGTGCACTGCCGTGACCTGTCGGTCCTGCGTTTTCTTTTTTTTCACTCCACCCGGCGACAGCTTGGGGGAAGAGTGGAAAAAATTGTGCTTTACGCATCGGAAGAGAGTACGCCGTATGAACTGGAGGAGCACATCAGAGTCTGCTACGCGCCTTGCCTGCGGGAAGTGTTCTTCCTGCCGTCTGAGGGTGTCTTCTGTGTCGATGGTATTCCGGCACCCGGCCTGCGGGTCGAGCTTGACCCGTTCGACGAGACTGCGAGGAAGGCGAAGATTGGTCAACTTGCCGTTATCTGGGAGGCTGAGGAGAAGCACTCGCTGCCAATTGCGGCGAAGTGGAATGATGACCGGACACTGCGACTTATGGGTCCGCCAGAGGGAGTTCTGTTGCCGGTCAAGTGCGAGTATGTTGTGGCGGCGGAACTTGAACGCATGTTTGCCCAATCGCGCTATGTGAACGATATATTCCTACACGCGCAGCCGTCGAAGCCTATCATAGCTGTGGTGGCACCCAACCGTGATACCGTTGAATTTGAATGGATGCAGCGCTCCGGCCGCGATGAAAGCGAGAAGCTTAGCTGGACAAAGCTTGCCGGTTTTGCAGGAGATCTCATTCTTGCGGATTTCCGACATATTGCCAAGGCGCATTCTCTCCATGAATCGCACGTCCCAGGGCACGTGCACCTTCACCCGCACGCGTTTTTGGACCACGAGAGCTTTTTGACACCATATGGGGAAATCAGGCGCAAGTGCGTGGCCCTTTACTTTAAATCTGTTATTGATAATTTTAACTTGGATGTTGCATCCCAATCCAGTCCGACGCAGGTGTGTAGCATCTCCAGCGAAGAAGATTCAACACCGAAGGAGAGCGTCGAAAAACCTGTCCCCCTGCGGGTTCCTCTAGCTATCGACATTGGTGGTACATTTGCCAAGTTGATCTATGTGCAACCACCTGGTGTCTTTGACGTACCAGACTACTTGGTGCACGAAGCCTCTTCACTTTCAGAAACGCTTGCAGTACGAACATTTCGATTTTTTGACGATGTGCGGGGGGCGGAGGAGCAACTGAGGGATTCTCCTAATTCAGTGGTGGGAACAGTGCGCTTCGCGAAGGTTCCATCAAAGCGCATTCCCGATTTCGTGGAGTACCTGGGCGAAATTAAGGCGCTCAACTTTTATGGTCAAGCATACCGCGAAAGCATCCGGGCAACCGGGGGCGGTGCATTCAAGTACGCCAGTCTCGCGAAGAAACTGGAGACCACTTTTGAGGTGGTGCGGGAAATGGATGCAGTGGTGCAGGGCCTCGCACTCGTTATCCGGGCAGCACCGGAGTCCATCTTTACCGTCGACCCGCCAACAGGGAGACGCTACCCGCACAAGTTGCGCACCCCCCCTGGTGAGCCGCTGTCGCCGTTCCCGTGTCTGCTTGTCAACATTGGCTCTGGTATCTCCATCATCAAGTGTATCGGCCCTGACGGCTCGCACGTGCGTGTGGGTGGGAGTCCCATTGGTGGGGCAACGTTCTGGGGTCTCGTGCGCACCATGACGGATGTGACGTCGTGGGAAGAGGTGATGGAAATAATGAGACTTGACGGCCCTGGTGACAACAAAAATGTTGACCTTCTCGTTGGTGATATATATGGCTTTAACGCGAAGGATCTCCCGGCGATGCTTTCCGTTGACACTGTCGCCAGCACGTTTGGCAAGTTTGGAACGGAACGCTTCTGCAACATGGCGACGGGCATGAAGAGGGCACACAGCATCTCAAGCGATGAGGGGGGTGACGCGCTTTCCCCAACCTCCCCATTAAATGCTTTGTCACCAACGCAGCCTGTGAAACGCAAGAATAAGCCATCAGCAATTGATATTGTGCGGTCATTGTTGAACATGATATCCAGCAATGTCACACAGCTGGCTTACCTTCACAGTCAAATGCAGAATGTTCCAAACATATTTTTCGCTGGTGGGTTTGTGCGCAATAATCCAATTGTATGGAGCCACATTTCGTCGACGCTTCAATATTGGTCAAAGGGGGAATGCTACGCACACTTTCTAAAACACGACGGTTACCTGGGAGCACTTGGCTCAGCGACGATGGTGGGAGAAAAGGAGACCGTATAGCCGTCAAAAAAAAAAACGAACAGGTCTTGTAAAAGACCTTTACTTTCGAATGTATTAGCCTATAGTTGGCAATACAAATTGAAGTTATAGGGGTTCTTGGTTTCCTTTCCCTTCTCGGTTCATCTTTATTTGGGAATAAAACACTGCTTCTGACGCGGAGCTCAGCGAAAAGTGTGTGTGGCCTGGTCGTTCGAAATGTTTCTTGTGGTTTATTCCTCTTTTTACACTCATCACATTGCAACCCTTGTACGCGCATGCATACCGCACGACGGTTATGTATTGCCACTTCAGCGATCGTTGTCAAAGCAGCAGCAGCTTGATATATAGAGACTCCTATCATATACTGCCTTAGTTGCGTGGAATTTACTTTTCCTCCCCCTTTTTTGTTCATTCATTTTGCCTCGCCAAGGGTGGGGGTATTTTTGTTGTTCTTGTTGTTGCTGCGTGAGGGTTGCATCCATCTGGCTTTGTCGCATTTGATGGAGCGACCGGCGCCCGACCCAATTCTTCTGCGTGGCCCACGGCGGCCAAACAACGGGTCTGCGCCTGTACCCACACATCGTGCGTACACTGACGTGCTAGAGGAGAATCACACACTGAAGGAGGAGCTTCACCTCGCGCAGGAGCGCATCAACACGCTCGAGGACACATTGTCAGAGCTGCTGCTGAAGGGGGCGCTACCACGCTACGCGTTGTTTCTGCCGCCGTACTTTATCGAGCAACACAGGGACATACTCGCGGCGATTGACGTGTACGGGGATCAGTACCGCGAGGCGGTCAAGCGTGGTCTCCTGCATACACAGTAGATGCGGTGGTGTCGATCCCCATATTATTTCTCCTTCCCCACCCCCATCATCTCCATGCGGTGGCAAGGCATATATATATATATATATATATATATATATATTTGTGTGTGTGTGTGCGTCTTGTATATGACACTGATGAAAACTGACAGCGTCTTGTAAAGCATCGTTTCTTTTTCTGTGATTCGTGTCTGTGTAGGGACGGAAGAGGAACCGGAGAAAAACTGAAAGAAAGGGGAAATAAAATTAGTAAAAGCATTTTGTCTAGGGAGAAACCATCATGGCGGATCTTCACGAGGATGCTGACAGGCAAGTTGAAAGGGCCCCAAAATGGTATGAAGTCCTGAAGGAGGAGGTGCTTGAGCTGCGGTGGCGCGTCCTTGCGGTGGCGTGCTTCCTCACGTTCGGTAGTTACTACATCTTCGACTTCCCCGGCTCGCTGGGCACCGGCGGTGGCCACACCATCGAGCAGCGATTCCGGGCACACGGCAAGGCGTATACACAGGAGATGAATCAGATGCTTTACAGTGTGTACTCGTGGCCGAATACAGTACTGGCCATCTTTGGTGGGCTACTGATCGACAAGTACCTCGGCATCCGCACAGCAATGCTGCTCTTCACCTTCTTGATATTGCTTGGCGCTTTTCTCTTCTGGCTGGGCGTGCACTTTGTCGCTTACCCGCTCATGGTGGCAGCGCGTGTCGTATTCGGTCTGGGTGGCGAGTCTCTCTCCGTGTCGCAGTCGGCGTACGTCGCGCGGTGGTTCAAGAATGGTCGTGGCATGGCGTTGGCGTTTGGCATAACCATCAGTTTCTCACGTGTTGGATCATCCTTCAACTTCCTCTTCTCACCGAAGATTGCACGTTCAAAGGATGTTGACACCGCCGTTCTCGTTGGCATCTTTGCCTGCTGCATCTCCTTCATTGCCTGCATGATTCTGGTTGCTGCTGATATTTACGCTGTACGTATTGGCTACATCAAGCCAGAACCGCGCGAGTCGGAGGAGGCGAGAGTTATGAAGTTGTCAGACGCACTGAAGCTTCCTTTTGCGTTCTGGGCCCTCACAGCTGTCTGTGTNTTCTGTTACACCGCCATATTCCCATTCGTCGGCATTGGTAAAGGTTTCTTTGAGGTGAAGTACGGCTACGATGGTGACAAAGCTGCCAGTTATATCTCTGCGTATCAATTCGCGTCGGCTGCGGGCTCGCCGTTGATTGGGATCATTGTGGATGCTGTTGGACGCAATACGTTGTGGCTCATATTGGCGAGCACCTGTTTTGTCCTGATCCACGTGCTGCTAATCGTCTCGATGATTCCTGGTATCGCGATGATGATCATGATGGGTGGATTCTACAGCTTTCTAGTCGCGGGTCTGTGGCCATCGATTCCGTGGGCTGTCAATGAGAACATTGTGGGCTTCTCGTACGGCGTCATGACCGCTCTGCAGAACGTTGGATTAGCCACGTTCCCTATTATTGTGGGCGACATTCTTGACAGGTACACACCGCATTCCAGCAGCGAGGGATCCGCAGTGGACCTCTCTTCATCTATGAGCAACAGCGGCGAAGATGTCCTGCTCCCCGCGTTGAAAGGGTACGTGATGACGGAGCTGCTGTTTATTGGATCAGCCGGTGTGTCTTTTGTTGCAAGTGTTGTTCTTCTTCTTTCTGATCTGCGTAATGGTGGTATCCTCACTGCGTCAAGTACCCGTCGGAAGCAAATGGAGACGGAGGGGCGCAATGCTCTCTTGGACTATCTTCCAGAGGAGGAAAGAAACCTTCTCTTCAGCGCGGCTTTTGACCAGGAAGACGCGTGGCCCGGCGCCAGTAACGGCAGCGAAAAGAAATCATAATAGTAAGAATATACCATGGCCATTTTTCAATGTTGATCCCATGTGTCTGCAGTGCTATGACAGCGAAGAGGACGTTAACGAGCACTGCGGCCAATGACCCTGCAGCACACAGAGTCTCTTACGAGTGTCTAAGGAAGCGGGGAACGATCTATGCGTGTGTTTTTTTTTGTTTTTGTTTCTTGGGTCTTACGAGAGAGATGCCCCGGGGGGGGGCGTGGCTGCGTTTCTTCATCCGTCCTCTTGCCAATCCCATGGCTATTGGCTCCTCTTGTGTGCAACTCTTTTTGTGGTTTCGTTTTGCTTCACCCGGTTTGTTTCTTCTTTGTTGTCTTGTTAGCGCGTAGCAATGCCTAGTCGCGCGGTTCTTCGCAAAAAGGCACGGCGTGACGCAAAGCGCAGCAAGCGCGAGACTGAGGCCGCGGCGACTTTCGCTGTCGCCACGCCGTCGCCTTCGGACGAACAAAAGCAGCAGCAGCAGCAACTGCTCTCTGAGAGACGGAGGGAAGGGATACGGCCGGCAAAGGCAACATCAAGGAAACGCCCCTTTGCCGCAGTAGAAGAGAATACTGTGGAGACGCCTGAGTCGGCCGAGGGGATGAGCCGAAAGGAGAGGAAACGTTCGGAGGCTAGACGCCGATTGGAGCGCCAGCTCGTCAAACTCAACGCATCCTTGGCAAATGAAACCGATAACACCACAGCAGCCGCTGACGACAACAAAGATAACGGAGGCCAAGACGGTGAAGGGGATGTGGCGCCTTCTCTGCACAACAGGGCACTGCGGCACGACCCAAAGTTCAAGAACGGTACATTTTGGCGCACGCGAAAGGAGCAGCGGGCGCGGACTCTCTTCCTCGGCAACATGCCCGCTAGATTCACTCTGCAGAACGTCATGGACTTTGTCTCCTCGGTGGTCGACGCTGACCCCGTGCTCGGGGATGAGACGGGGGACGACGCGGCAGAAGCGGTGGTGGAGTCGGTCGACTTCCTCCCAACGAAGCCGCGGGCGAAGCACCGCCACATGTTTCTCACACTCCGCTCAAAGGAAGCCGCGGCGCACGTCACCAATCTCCTGGACGCGTACAGGCTGGAGGGCACCGTTCTGCGGTGCAACTTTGCTGCAGACAAGCAGCAGCGCAGTGAAGCCATTCAACGCCGCTCGGGGAAGACCGGTGACGGTTCTTAAGATGAACTCAACGATTAAGCAATCAGAAGGAAACTGAATCACATTTTTTTTCTATCGCAGAGGCGCAAGGCATTATATTTATGATGTTAATGTGCTCTCCTCGGGCCTTCACACCATTTGTACGTGCCTGCTCCTCCATCTTTGTGCTTATTGTTTTTTTTTTTGCCTTTGGCTTTTCATTATTCCGGCACCGTGGCGTCCTCGTGTGACCAAGTGTCGCTCGCGGAGTGGTGCCGTTAGGGCAGCAAGAATGAGGACTTGCTTGGCTCCAGCCGGCGTGCAAACGTTGGAACTGGCCGACCGTCAGCCGGCGGTGCTGAGCGCGCAACGGCTGTGGCCCAGTGTGCATTTCGGGGTGCACATCACATCGCATCCGACTGGATTTCTGCAGCGACAAGATCGTCACTTTTTGAGGCCTGGTATCGCTTGAAGATCTATTTGGGACTCGAGCTTGGTGACAACTGTCTGTGGGACTGGGGAGAACTCCTCGACTTCGCAGTGCGATGCAGTGGAAGCCTCACGGGGTTTTCAATTCGTAGCAGTCCGCTGTGCTCGTCTGGGGTGTCTGTTAAGGATATCTAGCATTTAATCGCCGTGGTGTTTAACTACAGGCGAAACCTGCGCGTTGATGGTGTGCGCTGTGACAGGTGGATGTACCGCATTTTCCCCTCACCCCTCCAGAAGTATGCCGCCACCTTTGCGGAGAGGGGTCAGCTCAGTGTCCCTGAGCCAACGCGGTCGCAACGAAGAAGTTCTCGCATCCGCCCCACGTTGACCCTCTGAACGGTGTTGGTGTCGGTGTCAGTGAACAGCGCTTGTGTCAGCCCGCGGCGCTTGTCGACGGCTTTCTCGCCGACAGGAGAGGGGTCGCGAAGGCTCTGCTTACTCACTCCTCCCCCTAGAAAAGGACGCATCTGCAGCACAATACGACGAGGGGGACCAGTAGCACGCGTCGTGGCGCATCCGTTTCGTTATCGGTGGGTGCTGACGAGGCGGAAAAAGAAGTGTTGCATCGTGTGCAGTCACCACGCATCGCAGTGATACCGATCCTGCAAAGGAGCATCGCTCTTCACATCGTCGATAATACCATCAACAATCATTGTAGCAGCAACAACAGACCACGAGTTGTGTGGTTCCAGAAGAAAAGGGTCTCCTCTGGGCAGCGCAGCGGCTGGCGCCGCGGGTCCCAGTACCTCTTCAGCGGCAATTCCTCGACACGCTGCCACAGCAGCAGTGGGACGCTGACGATGGCGCCTCGCTCATGTCAATTCTGCTTTAGGACATCAGCGAGAAGAACGAGCGACATTGGGGCACTGTATCGGGTGACGAGATGTGGCTGCACGAAACAGCCTTTGAGCTTCTTCGTGTACAGCGTGGAGGATGATCCAAGCACGCTGTGGGCGTCGTCGTAGACTGTCGGTGGTTTCCTCGTGAGGGTGATGCAGCGGAGCTCCGGAAACGCCCGCTCCATCCACATCAACGTCATCGGGCGCTGCGACGAGAAGAGCTCTTTTTCCCCAGTGCTCGACGCACTGCCTATGCTTCTGTGGCGTTTGCTGAGCACCACAACGATGGCAGCGAGTGGGATACGCCCTGCGCCACGTGCAGGCAAGCCGAAATAGGAACGGCTACGGATTGCTGCCTCGCAGAGTCCCCGGTGCTGCTCTTGGGACTAGTGATTTCCCCCACCACGGTTCCCCACTCTACTGCGGCTCATTCCACGGCAGTTGCCGCTGTGCAGTTCGTGGCTCTGTATGAGTCGTGCCGTCAAGGCGTGGCCATTAGTCCTCGGCAGTTTATAAGTTAAAACACGGGCAAACCGGTGCGTCCCTGTGCTTCCTTCTCTGCAGAATGTCGTGGAGCGCCTGCGCCAGCACGGTGGGTGGGGGGCCCTGTGGAAAAGCAGCGAGTAGGCTTCCCGATCATTCGGCTAGAGCCGGAGTCGGTCCTTCGCGTGACGCTCCGGCAAGTTATATTCCCAAAACCTGGAAAAGTGATTGCATCCACTCTGTTGTGTATGCAAATATTGAGCGCATGGGCGAGTTTGGTGAATTGTAAGAAAAGACGGCACTTGTTGTTGTAGCCAACCGCGTTGTATTTATTGCGAGGGACCTCAACACACGCATTCTCATCCGTAGTATCAAGAAGGTGTTTGTGATCTTGGCTGAAGTCCCTCTGTCATTGAGTAATTATGTCGCTGCTAGATTCGACCTGCAGACTGTGCGTGTTGCGGGGTTTGTGCCGCACCTGTGCGATGCAGGCACGACGCCGATGCTTCTCGACGAACTGATGCGTGCTTTTTGGGTGGGCATGCGGCCGCTGCTGCGCACACGTCGAGAAGTTGCCTGACAGCTCCCTCTGCCTGCGGAGTAGCATCATGGCGTACCCGCACCTGCACGCCACGATCGCCTTCATGCGTTCTGAACTGCATTAGCGATTTGGCAGCCGCAACGGAGACAGCGGTGTTTGTGTGGAGCGAAGTGTTTGCTTGAGACCAGGGTGTCGGTGTAAACGGTCGGGATGAAAGCAAGCCACTCTGGAAAGGCAGCAACAGCAGCGAAAAGGTATTTGTGTGGGTGTGTGGAATTTAATATTGCCTGCATTCTGCTCCCCCACCCTCGCAGACATGCACACATACCCTCTCTCTTTCTCGTTCTTTTCCTTGCGTCTTGCTTTGTGCTGCGTCCCGTCTGTTGGGGGAATTCAGGTGAAGGAAGAATACCTACTGTTGCCTCCCTCCCTCACGAAGCAACGTGGCTCCTCTCCACTCAAGCAGAAATACCGTTCCTGGCAACGACACCAACAGCAACGGTGAAGAGTAACGAGAGCAAAAAAGAAAAACCAAAGATGGAGAATGGGTCCGTCCAATTATTCTTAGCCTCGGCAAAGTCTGTGGAACTGAGCGGTGACGAGGGGAGCTCCTCCTCGGAAGACTCTGTGTCTCTCAGCAGCATGCCGATAACAAAGGCCAAGAAGTTCGCCCCGTCAGATGCCGATGAAATCGCATGTGATCTTGAAGAGGAAATACGGCAGAGTAGAAGTAGCGGTGATTGCGATCTCTCACAGCTGCAGTTGCTCACTGTCCCTAATGGCCTCCCACTCGAAACTCTGGTGTCCCTTACCCTCTCCGATAACAAACTCACGGAGCTCCCCAGTCATTTGTTTGAAGGGCAAAACTGCGCATCTCTCGTCAGGTTTGACGCCAACTCCAACAAACTGAAGTCCCTGCCAGTGTCCCTCTTTGCGCTCACTAAACTTGAGGTGCTGCTACTAGATCATAATGAGATTGTGTATATCCCCTACAACGCTGAACAGGGCAGCAGCGGCGTCTTTCTCCCATCCCTCAAGCGTGTGGGGCTCGAGTTTAACAAACTGCAGCGCTTTCCAGTTGAGTTCTTCAGCCGGTGCCCGCTTCTGGAGGATGTCTACCTAGGACAGAACGAGAAGATGCTGGACGTGGCACTCCCGACCGATCAGCTGCGCGCCGCCGCGGTGCTTCACGGTGCCCTGCGCGAAAAGATGGGCACCGCAAGGCAAGTGCTTCTCAAGGTGGACAACAGGCCGCGGTTTCTTCAGCAGATGAAGGACGAGAAGTGGGAAGATGTTTTGCCGTGGCTGAATATTGATCTCCACAAGATTTATCCCGACAAGGTGCTGGGGTTTCTGTACCTCGGCTCCCTGCGCACGGCGCAGACCACAACAGTGTACCACGACCTCAACATACGATACATCCTCACTGTCGCACGGAGGCTGGATGTGAAGGTGGAGCCAGGCATGAAGCATCTCGTGCTGCCTGTCGAAGATCTCCCCGGCGAGGACCTCCGCCCGCTCTTCAGTAAGGCCTTCGACTTCATCGACCAGGCGAGGCAGGAGAAGAAAGGGGTACTTCTTCACTGCTTTGCTGGTCTTTCACGCTCAGTTGCAGTCGCCGCAGCGTATATTATGAGCCGCTACGCCATGTCGCGCGATGAGGCGCTCAATATGATTAAGGAAGCACGTCCAGCAGCACAGCCGAATCCGGGATTCATGGATACGCTGGCGAGGTACGAAGAACAACTTGAAATGGAAAGAGGGGCAGACAGGCTTTTCAGGGCCGCAAGAAATGGATTATAGGCAATAATTCAAAGCATAACGTGGCATTGGGCCGGCGCAAAGTGATGCATATTTTTACCTTCCAGAAAAAGGCTTAACATCGGTACTTCATATATATGCCCAAGGGAAAGTGTGAAACTGTCTCTTATTTGGTCATCGTGTTCCCCTTTTTTTCCCCCCCGCTTCACCTCATTTTTTTTTTGGTTTTTGGTTGCTGTTGTTTGCTTGTTTGTTTGTTTCTGTTTGCTTTTGCACCGCCTGCAACTCAGATAAACCTCTTCATTGGTCGTGTTGGCTTTCCCCGGAGAAATTTGAGGCAAGTAAGCAAACCAATGAAAAGCATCATCCTTCGCGAGGCCGTGCTCTCAACCCTTGTGTGGACGGCTGGCGACTTCATGGCGCAGTTCTACGTGGCGCACCGTGACCCCGCGAAGCGACGCGTAGCAGGAGAGAAACGCGCCGGTGAGAAACTGTCCCCGCAGCAGATGCTGGCGCTGCTGGATATGCCACGGCTGGGACAGGCGGCGGCGTTCGGCCTGCTCTTCTCTCCGCTTGTCGCCGGCTACCACAAGTTCATTGCCCGCGCTGTCGGCATGACTTTACGCAATATGAAGGCGTCCGTCGCCGCGCTCACGGTGCAGCAGTTTTTCTTGACGCCGCTGGCGCTGCTTGCGTACTATAACGCCATCACGGCGGTGCGCGGCGGTTTCGCCGACCCAAGTTTCCTTCGCGCGTATGAGAAGGATACTCGCGCGAAACGCCACTACGACGCCATGTCGGTGGAATGGCGCATTCTGCTGGACGTGATGCCACTCCCGTTCCTTGCGTCGTGGGCCGTCTTTGCGCCGCTCACTCTGCACGCGTACTTCTCCGTGTACCGCTCGCCCGCTGTGCTGCGTGCTCTTTTCCTCCCCCCATGGGCGGCGTACGTGTCGTACACACAGTCGACGCAGCTGCTTTAAAACGGCAAAAACAAGTAGAAATCTGTTTTTTTTTTCTTCCTTTTGTTACTTTTTGTCCAAGTTTTTGTTTTTAGTTTATAGTGTTCTCATCGGCGTACGTGTAGAGAGATATCGGGCCTCGTGATATGAGGTGGGGCGTGATTGGCATTTGCCTAAACCCATAGGAGCATCGACGCGGTCTTGAATTGGCGGTCCTTCTGTAGGATTGTGTTTTGTACCTCCTGCAATGGTGGCTGTCTCGCCTTTCTCTCTCTTTTTTTTTTTTTTTTTTTT
>NW_008825921.1:0-1599 GCF_000691245.1 Trypanosoma grayi | reverse complement strand
AGAGAGAGAAAGAAAAAAAAAAATGGCGCGCTGCGGATGGTCGCCTCCTCCACGGCCATTCACGCGCGGCAAATCAGGCAGTCCGGTGCTGCAGGACTACTTTCTCAGACGTGGCGCAGGCGATGAGGAGGTGGGCTGCTCGCTGGATGAGGAGATCTTGATGATGACGGACGCGGAGAAGGCGGACTTTGCGGAGATGCAGAGCAGGTTGGAAGAGCAGCATCTATCGCAATTCTACCATTATCATTGTCCCCGCCCTTCCGAGGGATGGGTGAGTAACGACGCCATCAATGTTGGGGATCGGCCCCACCGCGGCGTTCGAAGAGGCAGTAGTGTTGATATTAGAGTAGACCTCGGGCCGAGGGCGGCGTCAAGTGCGCGCCCCCGTATCAGTCCAAGCAGGAGCAGCAGCAGTAGAAGAATGAGAGGACGTAGACGCACCAACTCTCTGGAGAGTTATGGTATGCCGACATATCACAGTGCGCAGCGCTCCAGGGAGCGGCGGGTGCTGTATGAGAACCTGCTGGAGGATGAGTTGACGTTTCACCCGCAGATCAATCGGACGAATGTCCTACCGCGCTACCTAGACGACACAGCGCGGCGAACCAAACGAAGTGACGTGGTAGATAATACAGCAGAGGCGACAAGCTTCAAGCCTGTCGTGAACCGCCTGCCGAGCTTTTCCGTCTCAGACCGGCTGAGCCGCTACCTCCGCATGCCGGTCCACAAGCGCCTCGGCGGTGCGGCATCTGCCTCTCCGAGGCGTGCGGAACACCACCACCAGCAGCAGCAGCAGCAAGAACAACAACAACAACAGGTGCGCCAACAGCAACAGCGGAGTGCTGAAAATGAAAACCGGCTTGCGCAGTCGTTTCTGCGGCGCCTCGAAGAAAGTAATCGTCGCAGGGAAAAGAACCTCGAGCGAATCACTGCGGTGCACGAGCGCGAGCTGACACTCCGGCCGGTGCTGGCGCCCGGTACCCGGCACCGGCGTGTGTCGTCGGCTGTCGCCGAGCAGATCCGTGGGAGGCCAACGACGTCCAGTGCAGCGTTGAATGTATGCTCAGAAGAGGATGAGACAGCAGCTGAAGTATCACAAACTCCGGAGCAGGAGAACTACAGTCCACAAATCAACCCCAGGTCGCAGGCCATGAAGCGGACTGTGGATGATCTACGCCTGTTCGAACAGCGTCGACAGCAGCGTCTGCGGCAGCTGCGCGTGGAGCGAGAGGCAGCAGAGCGCGAGGTGATGTCAGGCACGCCAACCGTTAGTATTGGCTCGCGGCGACTGACAGAGAGAGTGTTCGGCGCCGACATTACCCACGACGCCATTCAACAGCACCTGCAGCGCCACGCCCGGATACGCGCGGCTGCACTGCGTGCCGAGTACGAGTCAAGACGGTGCGAGGATGAGGCGCAGCTCACATTCCGACCGGAGGTGCATGCAGCGCCGCCATACGTGCGCGACATTGCGCGGGAGCTGGTGATGAATAAGTCACTCGCACCGAAGGCGTCGAAGCAAAGGCCGGTGTTCTGTTTTTCATGACCTTTTTTGCAGAGGTGGCGTTGGAGAGCAATATATATATATATATATATATA
>NW_008825920.1:0-18780 GCF_000691245.1 Trypanosoma grayi | reverse complement strand
AATACATCCTCAACGCTCCAGCGACGCGAGGACTCTACCTTCTCCGGGGGGGCCCACGGGTTGGGCGCCTTGCCTGTACGGTTAAAGGAGTGCGTGGACGTCGAGTGGGATGTAGCCGCGCCATGACGCGTCTCCCGTGCGAAGGCGTGCTTGTAGCGGTGCGCCAGCCGCAGTATCACACGAATGCTGTCGATGTAGAACGTACCACCCATTTGCTCCGCCCGCTGCACAACGCCCTGTGAAAGCGACGGTGGACAGGTGGCAATGGCAACAGCACCATGCTCTGGTTGCTTTTGCTGTTGGTGGTGAGAGTGGTAGCTAAATTGGGACCTTTGAGTCGTATCGGTGGAGGCAGGGATTCGACGCACAGCCGAGGCGCCAGCCGTCGCCGCGCCCAATTGATGTCCATGCAGTATCGACGCCGACACCGGCCCCCGTGCAGTGCCGCGAAACAGGCGTGTCAGCGAGCGCAGCAGGAATTCATGCCATTGAGCACTGGAGCGCAGTGTGTGGGACCGCCGCCCACTTTCCAGATGCTGCTTCGTTACGTTGTCATCGTCACTCTCTGTATCGCTGACGAACTCCGTTATATTTCTCTCGATCGAGGAGAGCCCAACACTGGCAGAAGCAACACTTGAGGCATTATTAGCTTGCCTTCTTCCGTGAGGCACCGTAACCGCCGGGTACTGCTCAAAGTATGATTCGCTCACATTAGCGAAGACGGATGCGACGCGCCGCTGCACCTCTGCCTGTGTGACAGGGGACAGGCGGTGGAGGGCAATTCGCCGCATCGCTGCACGTGTTTCCCGTGGCGCCAGACCGTGACAGAGCCCTAACGTGCATGCAACCTCCACCAGCAGTCCTCGGGCCGCGGTGCCTTCACTTCCCCCATCATGCGGCTCCGCAGCTGCTCGCGGGCGACACAGCGGCAACGTCGCAAAGGCCTGCAGCAGCGATAGCAGGGCGTTGGGGTTCGTCACCACGTATGAGCTAGTTACGGTGGGGCTGGCGAGGGCGAACCATCTCCAGCAGAGCGCCGCAGCAGCTGCATATGCCGCCATACTCGACGGCCACAGCAACATACTTGCAAGCCGTTCACCAGCCTGTGTCTTGTAGAGAATGGCGGCAATCAACTCACTGCTATGCGCCGCGTGGTGTGCCACAGTGGTGGCGAGCCAGCGACAGCTCAGCTCTACCACTTCTCCCCAATGACTGCGTAATAGCTCTTCCATCACCTGCGGCATGACGGGGTCTTCTTGCAGCACTGCGAAGGCCGCCGGACACTCTGCAAGACGAGCAGCGAGGCGCAGGAACATACACAGCGCCGTCACTGTTGCATTTGGGGAGGTGCCGATGCCCCCACGCACACTTGTGCGGATGTACAGTGTGGCACTGTAGTAGACCTTGCATGCCACAAGCACNTCTGCTGCGCCCTCTACAGCACTCAGGGAGTGCAGAATGCTGGCCACATCGCAGGCCTGCACAGGCGATGCATTAGATAGGCAGCGCCCAATGGCTTCTATAAGTTTTGGATGCGTGAGCGCCGCTGCTGCTGTCGGTTTGGAAACAGTGACCATCATTAGTATTAACTCGAGTGCATTACCAATGATGGCGCTGCGAGTCTCGGTGACCGCGGTGGGACGGTCCCTTTTCTGCATCTTTATACCCTCATCTCTGCTATTCTTCCACCTTTCATCCTTCTCTTCTTCATCCTCACCTTCGTCTTCATCTCCCAGTGCGACGGATAGTGTCACCTCTAATGCGTGAAGGGCGTTGTGTTCCAATGCCAAGAAATCATGCACCAACACAGCCGCTGCCTTTCGGCCCCACACAGCGACGAGTGAGCCGACGGTTGCCTGCATGGCTCCGAGAGCAATCACCTGCGTCCGCTCGCTTGGGATGGGCGCAACGGCAAAGGCCAGGATGTAGGGCAGCACGCCCTCCACATCGGACAGAATGGCGTTTCTATGCCCCGGCAAGGATTCCAACACCCGCAGCAAATCACGTTCAGCTGTGATGGGAATAGCGCCGAGCTGAAGATTCTGTTGCAGCAACGTCCATTGGGCCTGTAGTGCCAAGGCGAGCGGCGTTGGCCGCGTGGTGGAGGAGGCAGAAACTGTGGGCCGTTGCTTTCTTGCCGCCGATGGCGATGGTGTGGAGACGGGACGGTGGCGCCCCTGCGGCGTTGCAGACGGCGAACCTCCTCCTCCTGCCTCCGCTGCTGCTGTTGGTGCTGGGGCTATGGCCCCCTGGGTATTTCCCCGCCTCTCTCTAGCCGGGGCTGACATTGCTGCGGCGGCGTTTCCCCCGAGACGCGGGCGTATTCTTTGCTGTTGTGTATTGTATTCTTCGCCACGCAGCTGGCGAGGAGGGTCCGCCAGCAACCTCCTCTGCTTGTGGTGCGTCGATGCAGGCAAGTGAACGGCAATAAGAACAAACAAAGAGGAGTGAAACAAAGGAGGTGCACCAGGCAGATGGGGAAGCCCAGCGGCAGGGGGAAGGCGAAAACAAACACACACACAAGAAGAAAGCGGCGAAGGAAAATGAATGAATAAAAAAACATCTCTTATTCATTCAGTTATGAGACCCGAAATAGCGAAGAAGAAAAAGAACGAAAATAACATTAGGCACCATAACTCATGGGAACGATGCCGTGGCGTCTCTGCCTTTGCTTTGAGGATGCCAGCACATGTACCACGCCCATCCCGGCAACTTCCCATCACGTCATGTACGTTACAAGACATTTAATTACACAGACAAACGAAAAACGAAAAAATTGCATTTTTTTCATCCATCGTTATCATCACACATCGCCTCTTGCAGAAGGCGAAGAAGAGTAAAGAAAGTGGCGTGCTTATCTACCCCCACCCCCCACAATACTTTTTTTTTTTGCTTTTCCTTCCACCCACGCACTCGTCCTCATTGAATTTACCGCGAAGACCGGGAACGACAGGAGGGGCAGCACGATCGAAGACAAGAATGGAACTCAGTAAGACGCGCGTTACCGCGACTTTGGTTATAACAACGGTGGTAGAACCGGGCACTGGGTGATTGGGAGGAGAGTACTATTGGAAGAAACAAAAGAATTGGGAAGGGATTTTTGCGGAGAAGCGCAAACATCATTTACATAAATGTAACGCTTGCCGCAGGCAGTCACCTCATGGGTGCGATTACGCTCCTTGTGCGAGAGGCTTACTCTGTCTTGTTCTCGCGGAGATACTTCGCCGCGGCAACCATATTCTTGAGCGACGACCGCGTTTCCTCCCAGGCGCGTGTCTTGAGGCCGCAGTCGGGGTTGACCCACAGACGCTTCACTGGCACCCGCTGCGCGGCCTTGAGCAGCAGCTCCACAATCGAATCCGCGGCGGGGACGTTGGGGCTGTGGATATCATACACGCCGGGGCCGATCTCGTTGGGGTAATCAAAGGAGTCGAAGGCCTCCAGAAGCTCCATGTCGGAGCGGGTCGCCTCCAACGTGATGACGTCGGCGTCCATCGCCGCAATGGTATCGATGATCTCATTCACCTCACTGTAGCACATGTGCGTGTGGATCTGCGTCTCGGGGCGTGCAATGGCCACGGTGATCTTGAACGCCTCCGCCGCCCACCTGAGGTACGACGCCCAGTCACGCTTCTGTAGTGGGAGCCCCTCACGCACCGCTGGCTCATCCACCTGTATCACCTTGATGCCACCGTTCTGCAGGTCGTTGACCTCGTCGCGCAGAGCCAGGGCGAGCTGCTGCGCCACCGCTTTGCGTGGGATATCTTCACGGGGAAAGGACCAACAGAGAATGGTCACTGGACCCGTCAACATGCCCTTCATTGGGCGCTGCGTCAGCGACTGCGCGTAGGCAGACCACTCCAGTGTCATCGTCTTGGGGCGGCTGACGTCACCAAAGATGATGGGCGGCTTCACGCAGCGGGATCCGTAGCTCTGCACCCACCCATTCTGAGTGAAGGCAAAACCGTTCATCAACTCACCAAAGTACTCCACCATGTCGTTGCGCTCCGGTTCACCGTGCACCAGCACGTCCAGACCAATGTCCTCCTGCTCGCTCACCATCCGCTTGATATGGTTCCGCAGCTGTTCCTTGTACGTAGCCTCGTCGGTGCGACCTTTTTTAAAATCCAGACGCTGTGCACGGATGTCGGGCGTCTGCGGGTACGACCCAATTGTTGTTGTGGGCCACAACGGCAGTTTCAACAACTTGTGCTGCACTTCTGCGCGCTTTGTATACGGCAGAGACCGTTCCGCATCTGCTGGCGTCAGCTTCGCCACCCGTTCATGCACCGCCTGATTCACCACACGACTTGAGATGTGATGCTGGAGCACAGGGGCACTGTATGCCTTCACCTGGTCAGTCGCGCCGCTATTGATGGCACTGGAGAGGAGGCTCAGCTCAGTGCACTTCTGCAGGGCAAACGCTAGCCAGCTCTTCACCTCCGCATCCAACTGCGTCTCGTGTTCCAGGTCGACTGGAGAGTGAAGTAGAGAACAGGACGTTCCCGCCCACAGTTTTCGGTGTGGTACCGCATTTCGGAGTACCTCGATCTTGCTGCAGATTTTGCTCAGGTCAGCGCGCCACACATTTCGGCCATTGATTACACCAGCAGACAAAACCCACGCTGCCGGTAGTTCCTTCTCTACTCCCGCCAAGTCATCCTGTCCTGCGACGAAGTCCACATGCAGGCCGTCTACCGCAAGGTGTTTGATGGTGGAAAGGTTGTGGCTGATGCGCTCGAAGTACGTGGTTAACAGGAGCTTGGGCGCATGGCTCGTCAGCTTTCGGAGCGTATCGTATGCTGGCTTGAAGGCGGCAAGCCAATCTGAGTCCAGCTCCAGCACCAGCGCTGGCTCGTCAATCTGCACCCACTCCACACCGCGCTTGGCTAACTCCTTCAGCACCTCTGCGTACACGGGCAATATGCTCGGCAGCAGAGTGAGGCGGTCAAATTTCTCTTCGGCCCTGACTTTACCAAGCCAGAGGTACGTCACAGGCCCCACGAGGACAGGCTTCACACGACGAGGCTCACACACCGCCAACAGTTCATCCACTTCCTCAAGGATCTGGCGCCACGCAAAAGTAAACTTCTGCGTCGGGCTCGTGAACTCTGGCACAATGTAGTGGTAGTTTGTGTTGAACCACTTTGTCATCTCTGATGCAGCGGCGGGGGTACCAGTGGGCGCGCGACCACGGCTGATGCGAAAAAGAGTGTCGATATCAATGACGCCGTTGGGCGACTGGTGGCGCGGCGGCACGTTGCCGAGCATGAGGCTCATGGCCACCATGTGGTCGTACCAGTGGAAGTCGCCAACGGGGATCAGCTCGACCCCGCGCTCCATCTGCTCCTTCCAGTGGCGGTGCCGCAGCGTGCTGCCGGTGGCGCGCAGACCATCCTCCGTCTCCTTGCCGGACCAGTACGCCTCAAGCGACTTCTTCAACTCGCGCTGCACGCCAAATCGTGGGAAGCCGAGGCTGTGTGTGACCACAGATGTCGTCATTGTGAGTGTATTAACCAATAAATAGTGTCGGCTCGCGATACCTACTACGGTTAGCAGATGAGACAGGAATAATAATGAAAAAAAAAATAAATTGAACACAAAACGTGGAATAAATCTTTTTCATTCCCGCACCTCTTCCCCCCCCCCCTATTAGAGGGCATTTTGAACGCCATTGCAGCGGTTCCCCAGAGTAGGAGAAAGAAGGCGTGAATGCAACACTGGCTTGTCCGCCCTCAGTCCGTTTGGTGGACAAGCTAATCGAGCCCACCCAAGAGGTCGTGGCTGTCTTTCTGTGGCACTGAAGTTTTGTGCAAAAGCGGCATCGCTTCGTTGTGAAGCCGGCGTCTGGCACGCTCGCCACCACCCACGTCTTCATCATCATCATCGATATCGTCACTCTCAGGCGAGCGGGAAAAGAGCCGTAGAGATAGCCTTTTGCGCCATTTTTTTCCAGCCACCTGCGCTACACCGAACCACAGCCAAAGGAGAGCTGACAGCAGAATATAGAAAATACCAGCGTTGCGGCAGCAGGCAGCTTTCTCCACAAGGTCCCATTCCTGCGTCGCTGCGATGACTTCGAAGGTCCAGTTGCCGTGTCGCATGAGTGCTGCGAATGTGAAAAGAATGACACCAGAGGCGAGAGTGAAAGGGGCGCAGCAGCCAACGAAGGCTGGCGGTGCCATGTATAACACGCGCACAGCAAACCCACGGAGACGCAAGCACACAATTGCTCACTCGCCTTTTCTTTTCCTCTTTAACCCTTATCACTAGAATACGTGTGCGCCACTGTACTATTACCCTGGAAAATAGTGTGCTTGCGTACGCGGCATCCCAGTCACGCCACCAGACGCCGGCCGAGAAATGAAGTACGAGCAAAAGAAAAGGGAATCCAGATCACGAAAGAAATAAAGATGTTGGAGGAGAATGCGAGATGTGTGATTGGAGGGTGGGGGTGGAGAGGCTATTTCTGCATCATGAAACTGACGGCAATAATGCCATCAGCCACAGTTCATTGCAATGCAATGCTGGTGGAAGCCATAGAGCTTTCACCAAAACGATGTCACTCTCGTTCTTGAAAGCTTCAATGGCCTGCGTTTCTCCGCAGGCAGTGCGGTTCCAGAAGGTAGAGATCCATCGCCGCTGTTGATATCAGTGTTGTTTTTGGCAGCAGTTCGGGCGTAGAGGTGACACTCTGCCCCTGTTACAGTTTCTAATACTGGAATGATAGGCAGAAGGGACTCAAGTCGTAGCAGCCCTTTGATGTGTGGCTGGGGGGCAGTGTGACCTTTCCGCAGTGGTGAAGGAGGTGCAAGTCCCCCCCAAGCCTGTATGAGTGAGTGAGTTGACTGACCGACAGAAAGAGAAAGAGAATGAGAGAGAGGGAGAAAGAAAGATAGCAGGGAACTTGGCCCACTATTTCTTGCCCTCTGCCAGGTGCCGCTCAATTATGACTCCGCGAATGCAGGAGGACGGTGGGGCCGACGATGGGGCGGTTAAGTTTCCGGCCGCAACGCCTGACAGGGACGAGTTCTTCGAAGAGGTAGAGGCGGCTTCCGGTTTCCCTGTTGTTCTCGTTCGACCAGTATAAACAGCACCACACAGTGAGTTTAAACTGCCATTACTTTCACGAGTCACTGGCCACATCGGTGGTCGCGACGACTGAGCCAGTGGCTCGGATGTTGCCACTGGAGTCACTGTCGTTTTGACTGATGCTGAGGGAGTAGTATCCAGTGAAGTGCGCCGTGTAGGCGTTTCCGCTTTTGCCTTCGTTGGCAACGGAATACCCGGCCATGAGGCTCCGTCATCTAGCTGGGGTTGCTGGCGCTGTTTGTGTGGTTCTTGTTGCTGCTGCAGTTGTTGTTGTTTGGGTGTTGCCGGCTGCTGCTGCTGCTGCTGTCTGGATGGTGCCTTCACAGGTACAGGAAGATTAACTCTACAAATTGGCTGCGCATAGAAGAAATCTTCATTCTTATGGTTGTGCGGCCCGATCAGCTTCGTGAGGGCGCACCCAACAGCGAGGCCGCGGTGCGATATCCCGGTAAAGCTCTCAAGGTCCAAGCTGGTGCATGGGCAGTCTACCGCCGTAGCCTTCGCTGCAATCGGGTCCCTGGAGCTGTTTGCCGCCTCCCCGTAACGTGAATTGGTGCCAGCACGCTCCTTCATCATCTTCACAAGCGGCAGCGGATGGCGGAGGTTCCCCAGCGGGATGATGTCGATACAGCGCCGTATAATGGCGCCAGTGCCAAGCAGCTCGCCGTCGACGGCATCGGGCGGTATTTGCGAGCTCGGCGGCGCACTGTCGCGGTTGAGCAGAACGATGCCCTGAATGGCCGTCAGGGTGCGCTTGTTCGCGACATGTGGCGACCCTGCAGCGAAACTAGGACCACTCTTCGATTCCATCGCGGATCCGGTCGCCATATCTGTTGACCCGCTGGGACCGCTGCCGAGCTCAGCGAAACTCTCTTCTATACGCCGCAACACTGTCGCGACGGATCGGAACGGGAAGGGCTCAGATGACCTGGTCCTGCGCGCCGCCATGTCTGCGTTAGCCCTCACGAAGGACTTTATGGCGGACTCTATGGCGCCCGAGTCACCGCTTGTGGGCGGAAGCACTTCCGTCACTTCATCCAGGATGGTGTAGAGGGCAAACCACAGCGACGTTGACGCGTTGGGGGACACCCGCTGCTTCTGTAGGATAAAAGACCGCAGCGCCTGCCAGATGACTTCGTACCGCGTGCGTGCAGGAGTGAACACGTCATTCTTCTTCGGCGGTGTTGCGGCATCAACCGCCTCCTCCCCACCAAGGCCAACACTCTGGATGCTGGTGTCGTTCTTAATGGTGTTGCCATCGTCGTCACCTGGTGGCCCGAGCGGGTGCGGGAGTGCGTAGTCCGTGAGAAAGATGGAGGAGTCCATGTCAACGAAAATGACCACCACATCACGACGATTTATCAGGTGAAAATAGAAGTCCATTTTTGTCCTCTCTCCCTGCGACCCCGTTTCCCGTTTCCCGTTTCCCGTTTTCTTTTTCGCTCCACCTCTCCCTTTTTTTTCTCTCTCCCTCTCGGTGCGATATGGTCTCCGTGAGCGTGCCTGGGAGGTGTGTAAAGCCTACTTGGCCTGTAATATAAATAAATATCTCTCTCTCTCTCTACCACAACAACAACTACTACTACTACTACCCTTCATGCCGTGTGGAATATATATGTATAGAATTGGGAGGGGGAGAGAGGGGAAGCCATGGTCATGAACGGCACCGTAAGAGAATTGATCCTGTCCGTTACTTCACGCCCCACCCCCTTTGCATACTGTCTTACACAAACACAAACACACTGGTGGTCTCGTTCCACAGCATTACAGTGTGGCTTTGTTTAATCGTCAATTCCTCTCGCTTTCTCCTGTTAATACTTTCGTCTCTTTCTCTGTCTTGAACTGACAGCCGTACACCCTCTCCAACCACCACCACCACCACCACCATCATCATCACCCAACTGCAGCAACAGCAACAGCCACTCTACCCTCTGCTTCTACTACAGCAGCCGCCGAAGAGCTGCGTTCTTCCGCACACTTGACGCCGGGTCATCATCACTGGTCGTATTGTGGCTGAAGTTGTTCTGCTGGCCACGCAGCACACGCATGTCGTCGGCGAATTCGGCCTCCACACGACGGCGTTTCTTGAGTTGCATCTGCGACATCTTCTTTTCAACTTCTTCGCTATCCTCATCATCATCATCCCTGCCGCGTTGTTGCAATCGCTGCTTCTTCGCCCGTCGCTGCTGCGCGATCTTCGAGGTACGCATTGTCTGCTTGGACCGAACCTTATCCGCGCTGTCCTTCTTGTCCCACTTCTGCATCTTGCGCTCTTTCACCACCTCCTTTTTGGACCTAAGCTCGCGCGTGGCCGGCCGCTCCTTGTAGCCGAGGTCCTCGTCGACCTCCTCATCGTTGCCAACCTTGAGCCCTGTTGGCGCCTTGTCGCCGAGTGACTTATCGGCGCGTCGCTGCTTCCTCTCGCGAATCGCACGTGCCCTGCGGTCGAGGCGGATGTTCTCATTGTACTCCGCGAGCCGCGCCTCGTTGACGCCAGGGACCTGGATGTCGAGTGAGATTGTGTCGGGCGGAAGCTTGTCGAGCAGCGTTGTGACGACGCGCTCCTTCCGGTGCCGCTCCGTCTCGTGTGGGTTGGCGTAGAAGAAGTCGGGGTTGGCGTCGCCAGAACCGGGGATGAGCAGCGACTGGAAGCCGCGCGAGTGGCCCACGCCGAGGACGTCCTCGAACGGGCAGAAGCGCAGCTGCTGTGCGATGTTGCCGTAGCCGAGGCCGAACTTCATGTACGGAGCCGTCGGCTTCGCGGTGGAAAAGATGCCCTTCCATATCTGCACGTTTGTGCCACCGCCCAGCGCGACGAGGCCGGAGCTTGCGATGTCGATGCTGTTGAACGTGTACGTCACGGCGTACTCCTCGAGCGCGCGCAGTGTGCGGCAGTCCCACACCTTGAACTTGTGATCGCCACCAAGGGTGACGAAGAAGCGGCCATTGGGGTGGAAGCGTATGTCGTCGATTACACCCTTGTGCCCCTTGAGCTGCACGAGCGGATCCACGACGGTCGGTGACCACATCTTCACGACGCCGCGCAGGTCGCAGCTGGCCACCACGCCGTTGCTGGGGTTGACAGCCATGCAGGACGTCGGATCCCGCACCGCCGACGGCACCTTTGCGCCAAGCTCCTGCCCGGTGCTAATGTCCATGTACTGCATTACACTGTACCGAGACGACGCCGCGCACAGCAGCAGGTGGCGCGGCAGGTACACCAGCCGGTCCATGTTCGCCATGCGGGAGAGAATGTGCATCTCGGCGCCCTCTTTGGTGTACATGTAGACGTATTTCTTCTGCGCCAGCGCGGTCATGGTGTGGTCGATGAGGAACTTGGCGTCGTCAATGCGATCCTTCAGCTGCGTCTCGCCATTGAGGGCGAAGTCCTTCCAGCGGATGTTCGCCATGTGGCCGCGCAGCCCCGCCAGTAGCAGGTGTGTGCCGTTCACTGTGAAGTCCACCTTGTACGGACCCAGTTTGTCGAGCACCAGCTCGTACTTCTTCTCCTGCGACTGCAGGTCGACGGCGCCGAGGATGTCGTCCTGCGTGACGCGGTCAGCGACTTCACGTTCGTCAAGCTCGAGCCCCGTGTCGGTGCGCTCCGGCTTGGTGAAGAGGTTGACGCGTGCGACGCGCTTTGGGGCGTGGCGCTGCACCATCTCGTGCTTCCGCGCCTCCGCGTTCTGCAGCGCGCTGCTGTCCGTGACCCAGCGGCCGCGGAGTTGCTGCTTCTCCTCGTTGGCCTTGTCAGCCTGCAGCTCGGCGCCGCGCCTCCGCATGAGCGCCTTTGTGTCTTTCGATATCCTCGCACCCGAAACCATTTTTCCTTCTTATTTTCTTTTGCCCTTCGCCCCGCCTATACGCCCTTCCACTTGGCCAACTGGAAGCAGGAGACAGAGAGAGCGGCAGAAGAACATCGCGAGAGCAACAGAGAGGGTTAATCAACCATATATACATACATGTCTCTCTCTCTCTCTGTGTCTGTGTGTGGGTGTGTGTGAATGGCAAAAAGAAACGAAAGGATACAGAAAACGAAACAAAACAGCAGTGCGAAGCGGATACCACACCACTCCCCGCCCCCACCTAGGCATTTTTCCTTTCCCTTCAAGAGTCTTTCAGTTGCTGCTTCTGCTAACCTCACGGCACCTCCTCAGTCCCCATCCAAACCTCACCTCATCCCCCCATCCTCTCTCTCTCTCTCTCTCTCTCTGCTCATGGCTGTTGGATTCTTTCGCTTTGCGTCTCCCTCCGCTGTTTGACATGCGCAAGAGGGGGGGGGGGAGGGGATGGCTTGGGCGCGTCCTCTCGCTCCTACTTATTTTCTCCACCCAATATGCGCGTTCACACGTACAACAACAAAAAGACACACACACACACACACACACACAAACAAACAAACACGTCCCCACAGTTTGGGGACAAACTAACACCAAGAGAATGCAAGCGACTTCACACAGTCGCCCAGTGACATTACTCATCCGCCAGCATGTGATCAAGCTGCTCCAAAATATCACGCGACTGCTTCCAGTACCGCCGCTGGAGTGCCTCCAACTCATCACTACCTGCAGTAACTGCAGTATGTGGCGCTGGCGTCTCCCGCCGTTCTGCATCAGTCTTCCCGCTGGGTGTGTTGGGGGCCAAACACGGTGCATGGACACCCCGCCCTCGCGTCGACCTACCACGCGGTGCAGGAGCAGAAACACCACCAGCAGCAGTTAACGTGGTTGTCCTTGCGTTTCTGCTGCTCCCCCTCCGCGCGGCACCAGAACCCAAGGCAACCTCGGAGGTTCTTTCCCTTACCGAAGCATTCCGGCCACGCTGAACCCCAACTGCAGCAGTTCCCTTGTGCCGTGGCGACGGTGACAGAAAGGGTTGGGACTGTGGTAGCGGCGGGACGGACCTCGCGCTCCTTCGAGGTGCCGCAGCAGGCCTCCGCACGCTCTCCGGTGGGTACTGATGTGAGTTGTTGCAGCGATACATGAGTGAGTGCTTAAGTGTCTCTAGAAGCTCCAGAACTTCCTCCGCATCGAGGGCTCCACGGGGCTGTGAGCGCCCACGGGGGCGGTTATTCTGCCGTGCAGAGATGTCACGGCGGCGTGCGGCTGAGGGTGCAGCAGCAGCAGCAGTAGCACGTCTGGTCGGAGACTTTTTTTGACCGTGCGGGTGAGGAACGCCGCCGCCGCCACCACCACCACCGCCTCTGGAGTAACGCTGCTTGCCCGGCTGTGCATCCCGAGGCTGGCGAGTTGTGAGGAATCTCTCCGGCGAGCTGGCCTCGTCTACACTGCGTGATTGGCTTTCTTCACCCGTGGGCGCATCCTCTTCGCCACGACGATGCGCCACTGCTGCCGCCGCCGCTGCTATTCCTGCTGGTGTTGTCGTGGTTATTGTTGTCTCCCACCCTCTAATGCTGCTGTTGTCTGACGGAAGCTGTTGCTTCCCGCGTTGTTGTTTTCCAGTCAAATAGCCCCGTCTTCCCTCATTTGACGGGTAGAAGGAACTGGTGGCAACACCATTGTGACTCCCCCGTCGCGGACCGGCGGCGATGGGATGCCCGTGTTGATGCTGAGAGGCTTGCTTACACGCCACCAGCTCCCTTCGTGTCTCTATCAGTTCTAATTCCAGTTCTCTGTTCAGGGCGGCCATGTGCAGCAGCATCTGCTCCAAAGAGTGCACATGCTCTGCAGGGCCGCCAGGCACCAGACCAGTCTCGACACCCCTGCTGACTAGTTCTCCCTGGTCACTTGGCTGCGAGCGCTGTTGTGGCTGTTGTTGTTGTTGTTGTTGTTGCTGTTGCTCACCCTCTTCCGCTTGAGGTAAATCCGTGCCAGCACAGGCAAACGTCCCTTCTTCTACCTCGAAGCCATTCTGCTGAATTTCATTTGCCACCGCTTCTACATGCGGTACGTTGTTAGACAATGACACAGCCACCGCCGCCCGGTCCTCGGCATCGTGAACCGCAGCTCCGACGCTCGGAGCCGCTTTCACGCCCCGGTGCGGATGACCCAACTGAGCTGCTCCAACTTTTGCAGCTGCTGGGGCGTTCGCCCCCCGCCTGAAGCCGTCCTTGGAGGAAGTCCGGCACCTACTGCTGCCAGCACCGCCGCGACACGCCGGCCTGGCGCTCCCAGCTTCTTTTGCCGCTGTATTTGTAGTCATTCTTGCGGTCACCCCCCTCGCCCGTTGCATGACTGTGGGTGCGGCCAGAGAAGCCACACTAGAGGAGAGAAACTGACGCGGAAAGGAAAATGCGTCAGCAGGCGTGGATGAAGAGGGGGAGGGAGAAGGCAAACAAACCAAAAAGATGTGGAAAGAGAGGATGAAGGTGGCTGTAGAGAATGAGAGGGGACGAGTCAGTGGAGGCCCCACACCCCATTGACAAGAGGAGCAAAGAAGCACGCAAGAACAAAAACAAAAACGGCTGAGAGAAATAGGGAAATACCCACACGCTTCAACATTCAACACTCACTGCCTCTCCTCCAACCCCATCCATCCCTCTCGCCCCCCCTTTTCTCTCTCTCTCTCTCTTTACACACCTTCACTGAGCAATCTTGCGGAATCCCTCACGCAGGTCCTCCCGCATCTTGATGAACGCCACCTTCTCCTCCCCGCTCATGAGCCGCAGCAGCCCCGTGTCGCGCACCCCCTTAATGTGGTCCCACGGCATCAGCAGCAGACTCGCCGTCTCCTTCAACAGGCGGAACAGTACCTCCACCACCGCACCGCCAAGCCCCGGCGTGCGGATAATGGGCCCCATCGCCTCCATGTACGCCGTGACATCCTGCTTGTAGATAAGCGCCCCGCGATCGTTGACGGTAAACGCCTTGACGTGCGTGACGATGCCGCGGTACAGACAGACCCCAATGGTGCGCACAAAGGAAGACGGACCGCCGTCGCCGTACAGCAGCTGCTGCATGCTCATCATCCGCGCGCGTGCACGCACAGCGTCCGACGCCTCCGTTGCTGGTGCTGCAGCTGTTGGGGCCGCACTCTGATGTGGGCTCGACGGCGACACGAATCGACCCGACGACACGACTTGATCGAGCGTCGCCCCGCTGACAACCTGGGAGGCGGTCTGGCGCTGCGGCACTTGTCCGTTGGAGAGCCGTATGAACTCCTTCGCCTCCTCAAACTGCCGGGTGACATACATGCAGAATAGCGTGCAGGCGCGTGTACACGGCTGCGCGAGCATCTCCCCCTCCGCCCCCTTCGCCACTTTTGGCATGTAGTCGTTACGATTCTGGTAGTGCAGCAGGATGGACAGGGAACGCACAATAATGGCGTTGGCGCACATGTTCAGCAGGGTCTCTGCGCGTTCGTCGAGCTCCTCAAAGGCGGCCTCCCTTGCTTCTTCGATCTCCTGCGCGAGTCGCGCATCGCTCTGCAGGCACGGCATACAGCTGGCCGCAATGGCGTCGTTGAGGCTCATGAGCGAGGACTGCACAAAGAGCAGCATGCGCAGACCACACTGCTGTGACTCCAGCTTGGTGGGCCGCAGCAGTTCCTCCTCGCTCTTCGGCTTCATGCGCCAGTTCTCGCGGTCGGCACGAATCGACTCGACTGTCTTGCGCAGCTCCTCATCGAGATAGCGGCCCATGTTCTCTAGCGATGCCTTGGCAAGGCCAAGGATACACGGCCCAATGTCCTTCGGCAAGGCATATGTGCGTGTGCGTGTGGCAACTTCTGTGAGGCGTTCAATAAGCTCCTTCGTCTTCTTCATGTGCGCCTCGCGCAGGTCGAACACCTCTTCCGGGACGGGGTGCAGGTCACGTGTGTGCTGCTCTTCCAGCAGCTTGTGGTAGCGGAACAGCAGTTCGAGCTCTGCCCGCTGCTCCGCGAAGGCGGCGCGGCCGTTGAAGATGGAATCAGCGTACTTGTTCAGGAAGTCGACCTCGCCCCGGTCGAAGATGCCGCGCAGCTCCTCCACGTACGCGCGGAAGAAGCTGAAGAGCCGCACCTGCATACTGTGCGCGTACGTGATAGCGTCCGCGACACGCCCCGCTGAGCGCCGCCGCGAGCGTGGTGAGAGGCGCCCCTCCGCCTCCACCATGTCTCGCTCAAAAAACTCCACCAACTTCAGCTGTTGCGTCACGAACGGCTTCACGACGCCTTCTGTCATCTTCGCGAGCAGCTGCTGCCGCGCAGAGTTTGTCGTGCCGAAGATCGTCTCCACGACAATCACATCACGCCGGGCGCGGGAGATGAGAAAGTCAAACGTACGGTGGAGATCTGGTTCCGTCGTGCTGTGGTAGTGCGCCATAGCAGAACCTGGTGGTACAGTTGCTGCTCCCGTGGTGCCGAGTGACGGCTGCGGGGGCAGCGGCTTCGGTGAGTACTCACTGAAGAGCGTCGTGCCCATTTGGTTGATGGTGCGTGCGTAGAATACGGACAGCAGCGCATCATGTGAGGGCGTAATGGTGGTGTACAGCCGTGAGATGAGCTCGAGCGTCTTCAGAATGGCGCGGCCGTACGCCTGATGCACCGCTGTGTCGGGGTGCTCCTTGTACAGGTCGTTGAAGCGATCCACGAGGTGGAAGACGTCGGCGACGAGCTCCTTCCGCACCCAGTCCACGTAGAGGTCAACGTTCGTGGTGTTGCCAACAATGCCATTGAGCTCGCGGCACAATTGTGTGAGCCGCTGGCACCAGTCCACCTGAGCCTCAGTGCAGCTGCGCACCGAGAAGGCGTGGTCAAGGCCGGCCGCCACCGCTGCTGTCTCGAGCCGGTGCATCTTGTCACGCCCAACGTCATTACTGCGACTACCACCACCACCCGCTGCTGCCTGGCCACCACCACCGCCGCGATTTTGCGCGGTAGAGCGGCGGTGCAACTGCCGGGTGCCGCTCTGTCGGAACGGTCCACGCGGACCCCCGCTTTCCGTGCCGCCCTCAACGCTGTTGTTGTGGCTTTTGTCGTCGTCGCGGTTCTGCTGCTCAGCGACCTCGCTGTCACCGTCGTCGCCATTGTCACCGTCCACTTCCCCTGCCGGTGTCGCATTGCCGCCGAAGTACATTGGGTCCGCGGACGACACGACGCCGGCCTCCCACAGCGCCGTCACCTGCGCGCGCTGCTCCACGCGTGCCTTGGACAAGTTCTTCAGCACCGCGTTCAGTTCCGCGTGATTCATCTGCGTCAGCATCTTGAAGTGCTTCAGCAACTGCGAGACGGCGCGGCCACGCAGCACCCGCGCGTTGGACTGCGCCAAGTGCTGCTCAATGCCCGCCGTTGCCGCCAACGCGTTGCACACGCGGTTCTCGTACTCGTGCAGCCGCGAGGTCGTGGCCTCTAGCCCAAGGCGTATGGTTGCGAGCTGCAGCTTCTCGCGGATCTCCACACGGCGGCAGCGCACCTCGCGTGTCTGAAGCGCCTGCCCCTCCGTCTCCTGCACGCTCTCGATCTCCGCAATGGCGTCCTCCAGCGTCACTGTCAGGCGGTTCGCTAAAACTGCATAATCATCGCCAGCACTACTGCCCTCACGCGGCTGCTTCTCATCCACACCACGGCCGAGGCCGCTGCTGTCGTTCTTGGTGTCGCCGCTGCCGCTGCCAACAACTTCGGAGAGCCGCCGGCCCCCACCCGCCCCCATTGCTGATGCATTTCGCCTCTGCGACAGCAATATGGGGAAGAGCAGGCGGTTGGTGATGTTATTCACGAACGTCGGCGCAGAGAAGTGAATAGAACTGAACACAAGCCGATCCAATGGCGGGCGCTCCTGTTGCGGTGGCGGTGGGGACGCTGGCCCTCGGCCGGCGGCACCACCCCTGCTGTTAGTTTTGCTCCCACTAGTAGTCGCCGGCGACGTCGGTGCCGCAGCCGTTGTGCCGGCAGAATTACCAGCGTTTCGGCGGAAGACAATCTTCTTTCGCGCCAGCGCCGCCCCTGTCGCCTCGTTATCAGCAGCCGGAGCCGACATTTCTAATGCCTTTTTTTGTGTTGCGTTTGTTACTTCTCACGAGTATAACACTTTCTTTCCTTCTCTCTATCTCTCCCCCCGATGTATATCTGTATATATCTGTATGCAGAGGTCCCACCTGCGGCCTTGGGGAGAGGTGTGCGCTGTGAGGGCCTGCGGAACACCGCCGAGCAAGTGCCGAGAAAGAGTTGGAAAGAGCAGTGGGAACGCGCACCAGAAAGGGAACCGGCTGAGGTGACGCATGCGGGGAGAGCCGAACATGAATAAACGTGCATAGAACAGTAACAGTTCAGAGGATATCTCGCCGCTCTCCTCAGACAAGAGCATGAGTCTGAAAAAAGACGCTCCATCCCCATCTTTTATTTCCACTATTTCTTCTCTGTCCTCCGTTGTCTTATTTCTCGGTGTTTCACATTCAAGCGTCTGTTTTTCTTTTCTTTTGTCCCCCATCCTGTGGAGGATGCTCATTCCTTTTTTTTTTTGTTCTCTTTTCGCTTTTGTTTTGTTTGTGGGTTTGGTTTCTCCAGCGATCTTCTGTGCGTCACTCGCTTGGTCCCAATTCCTGCACTTCGTTCTGCACGTATCGCCGCCTGGTGTGTGCGCGGGGCATAGATTCTGGGCAAAAATACGAGAGAGCAACACACACACACATATATAGATATAGATGTATGTATATATACATATATATATATATATATATATATATGGCGAAGGGGGAAGGACGGAAATGTCTGCATCGCAATCAACGCGACGTTGGGGCAAACACACGCAAACAATCAAACAAACAAACACACACACACACACACACAGAGAGAGAGAGAGAGAAGCGCCCATTAAAAGAGGTGCATGGCTTTCGCCCATCTTCTACGCCTTTTTCTTTCGGTTCCTTTCGCTGGCGTCGTTGTTGTTGTTGTTGCCGCCCGCACCGCCGCTGCTGCGCGGAGGGGTAGTCATCTTGGTGCTCTGGCGAATGACACCCTTGCTGGGGCCCTTGCCGTCGCCGCTGTCCCGCCCCGCAGGGCGATCCTTTTTCATCTTGATGATCACCGTGTCCTCTTCCCCGGAGAACTCCGAGACGAGCAGCATCAATGGCACCTTCACCCATATGTACATCAAGTACAACAGACAGATGACGGTCGCCACGACTAAACTCATTGCGATGATGCCGTTGTAGAATGTCTCAACACCACCGTCCGCGGCCAAGGAAATAAGTGCTGCCATGAAGCGCTCCTGGAGCCCTGCCCAGTCTTTGCTGAGCAGCATGTCCACCCACTCCCGCAGGGAGATGAGGAAGCCGTCTACCGTCAGGCCGTATGTGTGGTGCAGCACGAAGAGCTGCACCCACACCCGCCAGACCAAATTCGGTATCACCACTGCGGAAAGAATGAAGGGGCCGAATAATGAGAACAGCACAACCCCTGCGACGACCGTCATCCACGGCAGCACCATGTATGTGACGGACTTCAGCTGCAGAAGGGCGAGCGCTAGCGTCTCCGTCAAGCCGCTGCTCTCGTCGTCAAAGCCGCGGTTTTTCTTGTGCAGTTGAATCTCATCATACACGGTGCGCGAGAGGGCCCCGAAGAAGGTGGATGTCTCATCGTACGCCTGCAGCACTTCTCTGTACTCCACCGCAGAGTAGCGGTACACGCCACGCACCGTCTCCCAGTATAGGCGCGCGTGCAGCAGCATAATCTCCGCGAGGATCTGCAGCCGCCCCACCAGCGACTCCGTGTCGCTGTCGGCGGCGCGCCGCAACTCTACTTCTTGGATGC
>NW_008825919.1:15362-18888 GCF_000691245.1 Trypanosoma grayi | reverse complement strand
GTGCGCAGCGAGCTGCACGGGTTGAGGCGCGCCGGCGGCACGTCGTCCGAAAGTTTGCCGTTCTCCGCAACGTCGAGCGGCTCGTGCGGGCAGAACTCGGCGTAGGCGCTCACGCGCTGCCGCCACATCTCCAACTCCTCCGCGCGCGCAGCGGCGGCGGCGGCGCTGCTACAAGTGGCGTTGCCGTTTTTGTTGTCGTCCTCCTTGGGCGTGGTGCCCCGCCCGTCTTCCTCCTCCTCCTCCTCCCTCTCCGCCTCCTCCTCCCCACCTTGCCGCCCCTCTTGTTGCTGCTGCTGTTCCTGCTGGATGGCGATGGTACGGGCGCGCAGCTCGGTCTGCATGCTTTTGGAGTTCGCCAGAAGCGACTCCGCCTTCTCCTGAATCGCCTCCTCATACCGGGCCACCTTCGCCTCGAACGCGGCGCAAAGCGGCCGCACAGCTCGAATGCAGTTGCTTGCGAGGTTGACGGTGTCCAGCCGCTGAAAGCCGCTCAGGTCTGGCATATCCCGCAGTGCATTGTTGTGAAGGTACAGCTGCCGCAGCGTAGGATAGAGCGACTGGAACACGTCCTTCTTGGTCTCCGCCGCCGCATGTGTCTCCTCACCCTTTTCACCATCATCGACAGTGTCAAGAGTTGCGACAGTAGGATCCACACCATCATTATTGACGTCATCGCCCTTCTGCGTTTCTACATTGGCCGTCGTGCGATACGGAGCCGTTGTCCAGTCAGCGCAGCAGTCAACGTGTGCCGCCTTGCATGTGTCCATCTGCGCACTCTTGGAGCAGCCGTCAGAGACAGGCCGCTTCTGCGCCACCCCCGACTCCTCCGTTGCTTGCTGCTGCTGCTCCTCCTCCTCCGTATTCACTTGTATCGGGATGCTATCTCTCCCGCACGGGATAACTGTGAGTGCATTGCTCTCAAGCCACAGCACCTTCACGTCGGTGTACGGGTCAAAAGCGTCGGTGTCGATGCTGTCGAAGCCCTTGTGGTGCAGGTACAGCTTCTCGTTGCAGATGGGGTGACGGTAGAAGCCGAGCTGCACGCATATCCGCTTGATCGTTTCTGTTGTGATCGTCGTCGACGATTTCGCGTCCCCCATGGCACGTGCCTGTCACTGTCTCTCTCTCTGTGTGTGTGAGTTTGTGTGTGGGTAGCAGTGCGCGTGGCGCTGCGATTGCTCACTCTGCTGAAGGGGCAACTTACACAGCACAAAGGAAGAGGAATACGAGACAAACAACAACAACAACAACAGCAACAACAAAAAGAGAACTGTGAGAGTGGGCAAGGGCAACAACGACAGTGGGGATGCAGCTGCAGAAGCAGTGGCAGCAGCATGCATGCCAAAAGGAACGGCATGTGCGTGTGTGGGTGAAGACACAGGAGGCAGATGGCCCGAGTCCATGTGAGTGATTGACCAAATGACTCTCTTAATGAGTGAGTGAGTGAGTGCGCGAGCGGTAAGACGCACGCCACTGAAACGGGAAAGGCGGCGCGGCTGCAGAGGCCCCCGACCACCACCGCGCTCCCTCGGCGGCGGCGGCGGCAGCGGTGCTCAGGCACATATTTCCCCCACCACAAGCCAGGAGGCCCCCGCAACAACGAAAGACCAAAAAAAAAAAAAACGACGACCAGTCGACTAATCTTCCCGCCACCCTCTGTCTCTCTCTCTCTCTCCCAACCCTGCCACATACTCACCTACACACACACACACAGAGAGAGAGAAACACAAAACACAAATGCGCTACAAGCTACTCGGAGCGCCTCTTTTGCTGGTCCTGCTGGTACTCCCGCAGCGAGTTCATCAAGCTGTCCATTGTCTGCCTGTTCGCGCCCTTATATGGCTGCCCGTACGCAACAAACGTCTTGGCGAGCAGGCACAGCGCGTCCCGGCGGTGGCGTCGCTCCTCCGCTGTGAGCTTCGGGTCGAGAAGTACTGCTGTTGCCACCCACCGTGCCGTGCACTCGAGCTCCTCTACCGATGTGTACCACGCGAGGTCCACCATCGCCGCGGAGTCGGTGAAAGTGTGCTGCCGGACGCGGGCCAGACACCGCCACTTCTCCAGCCGCCGCCGCACGCGGTGAGGCGCGACCTCCTGCAGCAGCAGCAGCCGCTGCAGCGGACCCGCCGCCTCGCTGTACTGCGCAACGCGGAGGTACTCCTGCCCAACGGCGTACAGCACCTCCTTCGCGAGGCCCGTGTTGAGCAGCCGCTGCAAGCGCGGCTTCAGCTCGGCAAGTCCAGCATTGCTTCCGCTGCTGTTCTGCAGTGGCTCCAGGTAGGACGTGAGCAGCTCATCGCGGCACCGCTCCTGCATCCGTTGCCGGCACACTGCGAGTTCCTCTTGCGTCCAGTCGAGGCCGTCGACGACGCGCTGTGAGAAGCTGCCAGTCTTCACATCACCCACAATCGCGTTGAGGGCGTCGCCGCCAAATAACGCACGCACCGCGTCGCGCTTCTTCTCACCGATGTCCTCCACACCGCTCTTGCCGCCAATGTCGTACTTGCGCCGCTTCTCTTCGTTGCCGAGCACGCGGTACGCTTTTGTGACTGCGTCGAAGTGCGCGGCTGCCGACTTGCTCGGGTTCTTGTCGGGGTGCACCGTCAGCACGAGGCGGTTGTAGGCTTCCTTGATCTGCCGCCCCGTCGCGTCGCGTGAGACGCCCAGCACGGCGTAGTAGTCGCTGCTGTCATGCGCCGACTGGCCGCCGCCCTTGCCCTTGTACGTGGCACTGCTGCTGCTGCTGCTGTTGTGCCGCCGCCGCGACTCTCGCCGCATTGCGCGCTCCCGCAGCTTATCTGCCGACGCGTGCAGTGCGAGCAGCGGGTGGGCGCTGCCGACCACACCGGACGGGTACTCGTAGCGGCATGCAAGCTCGTTCCAGCAGCAGCCGCTTCGGAACAGGTACACCGCTGGCGCCTCGAGCTGATACAGAAGCAGCAGCACGAGCTGCTGCAGCGCGGCGTACCAGGCAACGACGATGAACACTGCCCCCCACGTCAGACCCACAACAGGCGCGACAATGAGTGTGACGGGCCGTGCCCCGCGAAGCCGCACCGCCTCGAGCGCAACGGAGAGAGCCAAGATGGGCGATAGTAAAAACGAAAGCAGCACGTTTAGAGCGCAACCAGCCGTGCCCTTGATCAAGCTGCGCGTCGGCCGAGTGGAGAGCACCACTCGCCCCTCCTCGCCGTCCTCCTCACGACGGCGCCGCAGGTACGTCACCTCCTCCTCCGTCATGAGCGTGAAGGTGCCGCGGCTGTGCTCCGGGCGGATGAGAAAACTGAACCATGAGCGATCAGTGGTCTTGCTGCTGCTCTGGCCTTTCCCAGAAGCGGTGGCTGTGGCATGATTTGCGTACACGGCAGCGAGGGGTGACATGAGTGGGCTGTGCTGCGCGACTGCAGTAAGCTGCTGCAGAATGAGGCGGCGCGCCGTCAAACCGCTCGACATGTGTCTCAATAATATCCTTCTCTCTGTGAGTAATTGTGTGTGAAGACTGCTCCTTTTCCTGAGGGGGGGGGGG
>NW_008825919.1:11949-15101 GCF_000691245.1 Trypanosoma grayi | reverse complement strand
AAAAAAAAAACGGTACCGGTGATGTTATAAAGCAAATTCAAAAAAAAAAACTCTTCTAGTGTGCATATGGCTTGTTTGCATCGTTGACACATACCCCCCGATCTTCTTTCGTTCTATGTATATACGTCTCTCTCAGTGCGGCCTACGCTTATGTCCGTGGGTATGCAGTGCCGCGTGATTTAAAAGTGCCGGGCATACGAGGCCTTTTCTTCCACCAGACGCACGTGCTCGTCCAGTGCGTACTGCATAGCGTCCACGAGATCTTTGTAGAGGCACGGCAGCCGCAGCTGGCGAAAGTGCGGTGCGAGGCACTCACTTTGCTGCTGCTGGTGATGGTGCTGCTGCCCACCTCCATGTGCCGCAGCGCCGGTCCTCGCCGCCAGCGTTGACTCCGCAACGGTCACTGGAGAGTACGGCGGGAACCGCTGCCGCATCTCTGCCGCGTCTCTTGTTGTGTTTAACGCCGCTGCTGCTGCTGCTGCCTCCGCATCCGACACTGTCAGCGGGGCCCTCCCCGTCATCTTCGTCAACTCGAGTTCNTTTAACGCCGCTGCTGCTGCTGCTGCCTCCGCATCCGACACTGTCAGCGGGGCCCTCCCCGTCATCTTCGTCAACTCGAGTTCAAAGGTGCTGGGGCGATGCCGTGAGGCATGTCGCGGGACAAAGATGCTGCGCGCCTCACTCTGTGCAGCGCTGTCCACGTCGTGCTTTGTGAGTGTGTAGATTTTGTAGCGCAGTCCCTCGAGGTCCATTGGCTCCGGCAGCTCGCTGCTGAACTCTGACGCCCCCGCACTCATCAGGAACGCCACTGCAAGGTCACCATGATCGATCTCTTGCCTGCTCCCACTGCCACGCTGCAACGACATGGGCAGCCGCATCTGCGACCCCGTCGAGGACCGGAACGTCATATCCTTGTTTAGCAGCAGCCGCTGCACCGCGTCGCTCCTCGACGACATCATCTGGGCGCTACCACGGCTGCTCGCCATAGCGTCAAGCGTGGAGGTGGTGCTCTGCAGCGGCGGCAGAACGTGCACCACCTCCCGCCCACCGAAGCGCTCCACCACAGACTTCTCCGCGAGAATCGAGCGCACCACCACCACACGCTCCTCTGCCTCCGTAGTCCCGCTCGGCCACGCCGCTGTCGCTCCCCGCGTCACACTCAGACGCCGTGGCCGCGCGGCGTTGAACGTTACGCGCGACAGCGTTGGACTCTCTTTCTCTCGACCCTCGTCGCGTGCGGCGAAGACGAGTTCCACGCAGTGCTCCTTCCCCACAACGCTTGAGTTTTCCGTGAGGGGGTTGATGCGCAGCAGCGTGGGGAAGCCGCCCAGCGTGCGGAGGTACAGCACCGCCGCATAGAGCACCTTGGCGGGGTGCGACAACTCCACGAAGGTGAAGCGCTGCACCGTCGGCTGAAACAGCGAGGTGCGCGTCGTGCCCGAGTTGAATACTGTCATCCACCGGTTGACGTTGCGTGGGCGTGACGCCGACAGCGACGATGCCGCATTGCCGGGCACCAAGAACTCACTGTCGAGCAGCTGCTGCGGTTCACGAAGAAGCGCGGAACAGGCCGCCATTGAGTTGGCCAAACCGTTCACTTCACCTGCTGCTGCTGCTGGCGATGCTCGCGCGTTCTTTTCAGTGAGGGGCTCAGCGGCACGCTGACACGATTTCTTGCAACGCATGTCGCTAAAAAGAACATGATAGTCGATTTCGTTGTCATCCTTGACAGGCGCAAAACTCTTTCTGGTGCCAGCGGCATTGGCCGACTTCTTCTTGGATGGNGGAATTTCCTGCAGCGGTAGCATCCACTCATTCGCGTCGCTTCCGTCACCAACAGCGGGGCTGCTCAAACGCCACACTTCGCGTCGTGCAGCATCCCCCTGTTGTTGTTGCTTCTGCTGCTTCTGCTGCTGCTGCATCATGCCGTCCGGAAGCAGCACGTTGGACGGTGGTGGCGCCCATGCGTGCAAGGAGGGCACAGCCACCGACTTGGGTGCCGTCAGCAGTGACGGGTCGTGGACGCCCTCTACACACGAGAGAGGGACTGATGGTGCGGTAACGCCGCTGGAGGCATCAAGGCCATGTGCGCAGTTCAATGTAGACTCTAAAGCACGCACTGACAGTTGCGTGGGTAATGGAGCTGACTCAGTTAGGGAGGGGCTTCGCTTTTCAAAAGGGGCCACATCTTCAGCGTAGAGCTGCCGGATGGTGTGGCGAGGTAGAGGCTGCATCACAGGGATCCCATCGGATGCCTTTCGCTTCCCCGGTGTCTCGCCGCTCGGCGGCTGCCACGGATCGCCATCGCCGACGTTGATGCTCTCGATGTAGCTCTTCCGCTTCCGTGCAACTGCAGGAGCCGATGCTGTGGGGGGTGCCTCTCGGCCCTTCCGCGCGGCCGACGATCCTCTCTCGCCAACAGAGGGCGCTGTCGCTGTCGATCCTCCACTTACAGCCCTCCCTGCTGTTGACTGCCGGACGCTACGGATCCGTTGTTGTTGTGACTGATTTCTTCTAGCCATCAACGTAGTTGAATGAGGAGGAATAGTGCCGCCTGTCTTGCCCACCGCACGATGGCTCGTGACAGAGCGTGTCGTTGCTGTTGCACGACCGCGCAGATGGCCCCGCGGGGGCGGTGATTTGCGCCATCCGACCAGCGACCTCCCTTGCGGGCCCCGTGGCAGTCTGCCGCCCTTCTGTCGCTCCATGTGCGCCCCGTCAGTGGCAGACACGCTCCCCCTCGGCGGTGTCGTAATCGCAGACAACTCGGGGCTCTTCCCCTGGCTGCACGCGATGCCCAGCCTTGCCAGCGCACTCTCTAAATCCCCCAAGGAGCTCCTCCGTCGCCCACCAGCACCCTCCAGGCGATCGAAGGCCTTGCTGCTGCGAACATCCTCAGTGTCGTCGAGGAAGGCGCTGATGGAGCTGGAGTGACAACGACCGGCACCGTGGTGCAGCGCAAATCCCTGCCAATTACCAGGAGTTAATACCGATGAGCTTTGAGTGAACATCTTTTCAGTACCTTTCGCCTTTCCCGGACCTACCCCAGCTGGCGCTCGGCCGCTATGTGATGCAAGCAAATTCGAGACGGAAGCAATGCAGGGATTAGTCTCAGTCTTCTTAACAGCAGACGCATCCCGACGGCAAAAAAA
>NW_008825919.1:8220-11736 GCF_000691245.1 Trypanosoma grayi | reverse complement strand
AAAAAAAAAAAAAGACGTCGGCTGCCTGTCCATAGCTGCCAGCGATGATCTAGTCATCGTCGTTCTCGCGCGGTGTGCTGCCCCGCACGTGGATGTGAAACCCCTTCAGCGCGAACCGCTTCTCCGCTGCTGGGCCCACCAGCGGCGGCACATCATCCACCGCGGCCTCCTCCTTCGGGACGTAGATCACGTTGTCGCACATCGCCCCACACCTGACGTCTTCTTCCAGACGCACTTTACCCTCGAAGGCGTTGCTGCGCAGGATGGGGTGCTGCGCTGGTATGGCTAGACGCGGCACGGCGTTCACCGCACTCTCCTCATCTTCTTCTTCGTCGTCATCATTGGCATTCTCGGTATACGCAGCAGCAAGGCTCCCAGCATCATTCTCTGCAGGCACGGGGTTCGGCAGCTCTGGGGGCACCGGGCCCTTGACAAGCAGACACTCCCGACCACACCATCGCACCATACAACATTTGATCTTTGCCGCCCCACTCTCACCAGAGAGGAGGATGCCAACGGTGCTGTGGCTCTCTGTGCGAACCGCACTCACCAGAGTGCCGGCGCAACCGCCCAATAGCAAAATGCCAATGCTGGTGTGCGCCACGAAACAGTCTTGCAGCGTTACATCTGCGTCATCCAGGTATACACCCACTTCGCACGTCGTCGTCGTCGGTATCTGCGCCTGATCCAAGATGTGTTTCCAGCGATGTGCGAGTCGGAGAATGGGACTCTGCTGCGCATGGCGAGCCGCACGAACTTGAACCTGCTCGACCTGAGCTGCAAGGCCCAGCTGCGGGCCGAGAATAATGGAGTTTAGCACGCGCAACGCACATCGTGGAAGAGCGTATAAAGCGTGCTGCTGGCGTCCATAGATGACGCAGAACTCCATCTGTACCTCCGTTAGGGGGCATCCCATCACGGTCGTCACGAGCGATGAGGATGAGGGCGGTGCTGATGATGATGATGGTGAGGGCGAGGGAGTAGTCTCCACCGCCCCATTTGACTTTTCGGTCTGCTGCTCAACCACCCGATCCCCAAACACGCAGTGACGCACTGTGGCTCGAGTGAGAGGCTCAAAAGAGGCTCCTCCAAGAAAACACAAACCCTGCATCTCTAGACGAGTGATATTAATTTTCTGCTGCTGAGCATCTTCTTCTTCTTCCTCGGCTTCCGGCTCCTTTTCAGGCTCCTCGTCTTCCTCCTCGTCTCTGGCGTCTTCGCGAGGATCGTAGTGTCTGATGGGCGCCACTTTCGGCACCGCCCCACCGTCGCCATCGCGATGGGCGAAGGGCCCACTGTTGAGCAGCACCAGCCTCCCCTCAAACACGGGGAATCGCAACGGGTCGGATGCGGTGGGAGTAACGGCTTCGGTGTTGGGCGCATCGCTACCGAATGGGGCAAACCAGGGGCCCATGCGGCGTTGGTCTTTAGGGATTCGTACCTTCTTGCGGTACCCGCCCTTCGGCCCCATCGCCATCGGCACGCTCATCACACGCAGGCCATCGAGTCGCGTCTCGTCCACCTTCACCTGCGCCTCCGTGTACGCGCCGGGGTAGACGAGCACCACGTCCTCGCGGTACTTCACGACGTCCAAGGCGTCTTGGAGCCTCTGCAAGGTACTGAACGCACCCACGTAGTACGTGCTGGGGCCATCTTCAATTTCCTCAAGTTCATTCAACTCTGTCCATTCCTCCTCTTCTTCTTCCTCTTCTTCCTCCTCCTCCTCCTCCTCTTCTTCCTCCTCCTCCTCTTCCTCCTCCCGACGCGCGTCCCTGTCGTCCTTTGGTCGAGCCATGTATGACCGCCTCCTTCTGTGGTGTCCCCGTAACGAGCGCTGAAGAAAGCCCAGAAAACAAACAAGCAGACAAATAAACAAACAAATACACAAATGAAGCCATATCTGGTGCATACAAAGCCCATCAATTACCCGGCAGCAACACACACACACACACTCACAGATGCACCCACCGCCGCATGGATTCTTCGGTTCGACACTTCGCATACCCGCGCCGCTTCTCCCCGCGAGCGAAGAAAGGAGCAACAACGGAACGACACACAAAGAAACATAAAAAACAACAACAACGACAACAACAGAGAACAGGAATATGCGGCAGGTAGACAAGCGCATCCTACACAGACACGGCCCTCGTAGAAGACGATACTTTCCTTGAGAGGGAGAGGCGGAGCAGGACACACACACAGACAAGAAAAAGGAAGAATTCCAGTTCTGCTGGTTGCGGCACCTCTGCGCCACACACACACACACANGGAGCAGGACACACACACAGACAAGAAAAAGGAAGAATTCCAGTTCTGCTGGTTGCGGCACCTCTGCGCCACACACACACACACATACACATATATGTATGTATAAATCGTCCCGGTGCAGCAACACTGAACACGCCACGGCACCAAACGGAAAACACCAACAACAACAACAACAGCAAACACCTTTCTGAGAACGCGGGCTATGCTCAGTGTAGTTTGGCCTCGCTGCCTTTACCAATGCGCGCATATGCCAAGCAAGCACCCGCACGTTCAGTTATGCGAGACATAATACGACAGCATGTTTCCACCCTCCAGGCGTCTCAGCCGCCGCTTCTGGAGGGGTGCAGATGAACCACTTCCCCGCGGTGCATCCACCTCTCCATCTGTAGTGTCACTACGACGGCCCGATTTGCAGCAACGCAGCTTCTGACTGTACTTCTCGAGTTGACGGTCAAGCACGCCCTGCTGGCGCGTCAGTGTCGCGAGCTCAGCGGTCATGAGGTTCACTGACGCGTGCGTCTCACGTGCCACGTTGCGGAGTTCCACCAATCGCTCAAGTCCAACTGCCCCCTGCTGCGTTAGCACCTCGCACCGGCGGCGGGCGTCGGCGGCCGACTGCTCCAGTGTGAGGCACCGGTCCAGCAATTGCTCCTTGCTGCTCGCCAGGTCCTGCTCGCGGCCTCTGAGGTTCCGGCGTCGCTGCTTCAGTTCGTCAGTGTTGCGCCGAATAAGGCGCTCGTATGCGTCCACCGCGGCCAGACGCCGCTCGCCGGTAAACTGCACATCGTCACTGCTGTCATCGCTGCCTTTATCACTTGTGTTAGTGCACTCATCCACTTGGATGCCCTGCGGAGTCGATCCCGGCCACCGGCGAGGGGAGAAGAGCACAAAGTCTGCGGTACTCTTGAGCGGCTGGCGGCATATGGGGCATGTCGCTCCTTCTTTGTATTCGTAAAGCTGGACAGCGCAGAGGAAGTGCAGGAGGTGACCACACGGTAGCACTACGATGCCTGGATCGCCAGCGGTGGAAGAGTTACTGTCCGCATTTTGGTTGCTCCGGCTACTTTTTTTCCTTCTCTTCTTGGCCATGCTGTGGTGCATGTCAAGCGCGGATTGAAAGGTGTGGGTCTCGTCTAGTGCGTACGCCCGTGGGACACCAGGGGCGAAGGTGATTTGGAACTCACCCTCTGCTCCTTGTTCCTGCGGATGTTGTTGTTGTTGCTGCGGCGGCCGTGATGAACAGGGAGG
>NW_008825919.1:3988-8028 GCF_000691245.1 Trypanosoma grayi | reverse complement strand
GGGGGGGGGGGGGAAGACGACTGTTACAGAACAAACACGCTGTATAGAGACGCTCCTTACACGTCGTCTGGTTGAACGCGATAGAACACCCCCCAGCGTAAACGTGCAGCACCAACAAACGTCAGTGTTGCGACCATGACGGTGGAGGAGCGGAGAAAACGACGGTAGGTCCCTGCCGTCGCACAAATTCCACTGACCCCTGCTTTGCATCACCCCAGCTGCAACAGAGCTCAGGGGGTTCCTCGCTATCGTGCTTCTGATAAACCTCGGGTTGCTGTTGTTCCTTCTGTCCTATTTGCGTCTGCCCCAGGACCCGATCAGCGTTGACAGGATCGCTCGCCACCAACAGGTGGTGATTCATCTCGTATTTCCACGCATGAAGGGCAATGGCGCTGCTGTTGCGTCCCCCGAAGCATGCCACGGGTAGCCGCCCCGTACACTCCCAGCAGAGTTCATCCTGTGAGTGAAACGTCTCGCGGTACGTCTTCGGTAGCGCCTCTTCACAAAAAAACAGCGGCGCCTCATTGTCCTTTGTGCTGGAACTGTGAGGCTGTTGCGCCGAAGGGTCGACAGGCTGCCTCGGTCGCCGCTCACCCGCGTAGTAGCTCACATCCCCAATGATTGGGTGGCCCCAATCACTCAGGTGCATGCGAATCTGGTGCATGCGCCCCGAGAGAGGAACGCAGTGCACCAAACTCTCACCTTCGTCCTGCTTACTGAAGGAACTGTAGTGGTGCAAGGGTTGGCACAGCGTCGCGGCCTTCTGGAGCAGCGGCTCTCGAAGTTTTTTGGCGCTGGGGTCATGCAATGTCTCCCCACCCTCCTCCTCGGTGTTGTCCTCGCGGAATACGTACTGCATCAGCGGCGAGGCGAGTAGCACCATCGGGCCTACGCCAGTTGCCGACGCTTTACCACCATTCTCATCTGCACTGCTATTATCACGGGAAGTGGCAGTGGCAGAAGCAACAAAGAGATCGTCCCCTGTCACTCGCATGTCATCCCTGGCTGCAGCGCCTTCTTTCGTCGGCCCCTTTAAGCGCAGCAACTGCAACGCGCGCTGCGGGAAGCAGCCGTGAACACGCGCCAAGTACCGCTTCCTCACACCCACATTAAGCTCCTCCAAAGCACCCACTTCAAACGTCTGCACTGTTCCATCCTCCATCTTCCCAGTGTCCTTTTGGCACAACAACGGCAGCTGCTCCAAAAACACCTCCTCCATCTGCTTCGTTTTCATTGTCAAGGCCTCCCCAACACGCCGCGCAGCCGCCTGCGTGACGCCAAGGAGCAGCACGCCAGAAGTCACTTTGTCCAAGCGATGGCACGGCCGCGGCAGGCGCTCGATTGGGGCCGACTCACCCGCTGCACCAGCAGCTGCTGTCGCGCCTTCGTCTCCGCCTACGCTGTAGTACGCAAGGAGTTCTGTGCACTCTTCTGCGCTCAGGTGGCACGTCGACACGAGGGACTGGAGCAGGGGATCACGCTGCAGGAGCCACGCACGGAGTCGCTTTGGCGCCAGCACGTATTCCAGCATAGCAGTGCAAGAGTTCATGAAGTACCGCCCCCCCGCGTGCGTCGGAATTCCTGCGGGTTTGTGCACGACGAGGAGCCCGTACTCCACAATGCGTACCGCTGCGATGACGATCGGGTCAACCCCGGTTGCGCCCATGCTCACCGGTATCTCGTGCCGGTGAACGGTGTGCAGCACGACATCGCCGTTCTCGAGCGCCGCCGGTGGCGCGGCGTCCTCCACGTGTTCGACAGCGCCACGCACGTCGTCGACGCCGTGAGACCGCTTCATGCAGCCACGCCGCATGTTACGCTGCGCCCGCGGTTGCCGTCGCAGGCGCCCCCGCTGCATACATACCTCGTAGTAGTCCCGGGTGTGGTGCGCGTGCTCCTCGCTGTAGACGTCAAGCAGCGCGCGCCCGATCCAGCGCCCCTTCACGAACACGCGGAATGTGTAGTGGTAGGGCACCACGTGGCGGCGCGGCAGCAGCAGTGGAGGCGACCCAGGCACCGTGTGCCACGGGAATCCAGGGATGAGCGGGGTGCAGTAGAGCGCGCGCGCCGCCTCGGAGGCCCACGCCTCTTCTTCAAGCCGCAGGAGCTGCGCAACGTCCATGCCCTTTTGTGTGCGATGGAGAGAGAATATAAGAAGAACGAGGGAAGTAGTGGAATATATATATATATATATATGGTGGCGACGCATACAAATACTTCATCTCGATACACACAGAAACACACAACGAAAGAAACAAAGAAACGGTAGTTGCTGTGGTCACCTGACATGACCGCATGTGAACGACGAAACTCAATCGAAAGAAGCTGCAGTTCGGCCCTTTACTGCCTTCATTGCCTTCTGTGTCGATGATGGCGGGGCAATCGGCCCCTGCAGGAGCTGAAACTCCACCAAGAGGGACATGAGACGCTCAAAGTGTACCGGTTGGCGAACATAGTCCAGCGCGAAGAGTATATCGCGCACATCTTGGAGAGAATTGGGGGCTTCTACTCCCGCCGTGGATACAACTGCAGCAGTGTATTCCGTCACAGTCGCCCAAAATCTGCCATCAGCGTAATGCCGTGCAGCGAGAGCGCTGCACACCACCACCACATCCTCCAGCAGGATCCTCTTGGTAGCATCCTCACCTCCCGCTGCCTCGCGCTCCTGACGCTCCAACGCCTTGCGCTCCTTCAGTGAGAGAAGCCGCAACTTCGCCTCTTGAGTTGAGGCGCGGCGGTGCAACTTCACCTCCGCGCTTTCAATCACTACACGCATCCGCACTTCAAGCGTGCGAGCAACGGCGTGCAGGTGCGACAGCACCGTATAGGACGTCATGGCCGGCCGCAGCACCTCACCAGTGCCGTCTGTGTCAACACCAGCGGAAGGAGAAGCAGTAACAGCAGAAATACCTGTCGCGGTCGGATCACCCCTATTTGGGTCGTCAAAGTCGGCGCTGCGCGCGAGTGCGGTGGCGAGTGCGCCAAGACGGCAGCTGTCGAGCTGCTCACAGGCCCCCAGCGCGGGCAGAAGCAGGCGGTAGAGGGCTGGCAACAGTATCACCGGCGGGCGCAGCGCCAAGAGCGCGGTGCCCGTGTCGGCGAGCACGATAGCCTGCTGAAGTTCTTCCGGTGAGAGTCGCACGCCCAGGTGACGCACCTGCTCGCCAGCGCGTGAGGGGAGCGGCGCGTTGTCTGGCACTATGGCACTCTTGTAGGCCTCGCTGTGTGCGTCCCCCCCCACCTCCACGCGGTGGTGCGTCGCGTGAAGGGTATGCGTGAGCCGCTCCTGCGCCAAGAACAGCGCCACCACGCGGAGTTCGGCAATGACCGATGCGAACAGCAGCCTCTCGTCGTCGTCACCACCGTCATCTCTGCATGCGGCAGGAGCAGCAGCAGCAGCAGCAGGGAGAAACCGCAACTGCGCCTCACCCAACTGCACCGCTGCGCACAAGGCCTGCACAAAGACAGGAAGGGAATGAAGGTCGCGTGGAACTCGCTCCTCGGCAACAGTGTCATCAGTACATTCATCACGCTCGCTGTGGTTAGAGAGGAGCTCCTCCTCCAGCGCCGCCGAAAGGGAATCGGCCTTCTCCTGTGGGAAGTGGNCGCTCGCTGTGGTTAGAGAGGAGCTCCTCCTCCAGCGCCGCCGAAAGGGAATCGGCCTTCTCCTGTGGGAAGTGGAGTCGCCAGAGCCGGCAAAGGCACCGCCAATGCTCCACATCGGTGGGTTCCTCCAGAGCCACCTGGATGCATTCCACAATACGCTGCCACGCCGGCGCCGACGTCGAGGATGCGGTGAGCCCCGACGAGGCTGACTCGTTCAGCGTGCTGCCACCACACCACCGGCGTTGCCACAGAAGGCCGCACACAGACGGCTGTTGATGCTGCTGCTGCTGGAGCGGCGGCGGTGGCACGGCGAGGTGCGAGCGTGTCAGGCAGGCCGCCAGCGCACGGCGGAGGCATGCGCACCTCCACATCGCTACAAGACGAAGGGAGTGGCCTTAAGTGTATGTGTGTGTGTGTGTGTGTGTGTGTGTGTG
>NW_008825919.1:0-3790 GCF_000691245.1 Trypanosoma grayi | reverse complement strand
TTTCTTTCTTTCTTTCTTTCTTTTTGGTTTGTTCTCACTTGTTAAAAAGAAAAAACCCCAACTTTCTCATGTGTGACACGCGCAGTCGGTGACGCGGATGCGAATGGCCTCCTCTGCGCCTTTCATTCGTCGCCTCCCCCGCCCTCTCTCCGTGCGCCTGTGTGAATACGGCTGATAAAGCCAGTCTCTCCTCTTTCCTTCAGGATTCGGCAGATCCCACCGCTACCTGCTCTCGTCTTCCCGGGTGGGGGGCCGCACCCGCACGCACACGCGGCTCCCTCACACCCGCCCTTCCCCACTCCTACGTTCGCTCCCGCTCCACTACAACGAGGCCTCGTCGGGCAGCACACCCTCACGGAATGCCTCCTTCAGACGCTGCGCTAACTCCGGCGCGAGGTCGTTGCCGTAGTGCGAGAGCAGCGCCTGCAGCTGTCGTCCCTCCTCCGCGGTGATGGGCCGCACGCGTTTGCCGGTCTTCGGGTCCACAAGGTCGTCCTTCTGCTCCATCACGACTGCCAGCATGTCGTTCGCCTGCGCAAAGATGGTCTGTAGAGACTTCTTGGGCACATATATCTTGAGCGTGACGACCACGTCGAGGATGCTGAGGATGACGGGCAGTGCGGGGTACTCCACCTCATCGAGTCGGCAGCCCACCTGCTCGCCCATCGCGCGGAGCTTCTGCCGCGTTGGTTCCGCGTTCATGGCGTTGCGGCCGCCGTCGCTCACCTTGGCATAGCACGTCCGGATGCTAATCATTGCCGCGTTCGCCATGTGGTGCGTAAGCTGATCAGCGGTGCAAATGCGCTCCACGAGACGCTCGCACACCTCGAGCCGCATCAGGCGCCACTTGCGCAGCACGTGCGACAGGGTCGCGCACTCGTGAGGCGTGAAGTCCCCAACGTGATTCGTCGCGCGCACCGCCAGCGGCTCCAGGCTGAACGGCGTGAGGTCGTGCACGGTGTAGCACTGCAGAATGCCCAGCAGCGACGGCAGGTCGAAGTCGTTCGCCAGCACGCCGACGCGGCGCGATAGGGCGAGCAGGATTTTGCGGCGGACGTCCAGCGTCTCCTTCGCACACCCGCGGCGCGTCTTAAAGAGCCGCGTGGAGAAGGCCTTAATGGATGACATGTCGATGTTTTCGTAGTTGCTGTACTTCAGCATCGCCTTCTCCATGCGGTTCCACAGGTGGCGATTGTAGAAGTTTGACGACACAACGTGGGTGGAAATGTACAGAACATCATCTGCTGACAGAACGCCATCGTTGTCGCGTCTCAGCACCTCCACCGTGAGCATGCGCATGGCGGCAGTGTACATGGGCTCCTCCAGCCAGTCCCGCTCCTTCAGCGAGGTTGTGTAGTAAAGCGTGCGCCGCAGCTCGTGCATACCGGCCTGCTGCAGCAGCGGCGTCTTCTGCATCTGCTGCACCAATGCCGTCATCTCCGTTGTCGCGGATGTCTTTAACTCATCAACGAACTCCTCCATGCCCTCCTGCGTGAGGATCTCCGCACTCGCCCCCAGCGCGGTCTGCGCTTTCAGCTGCAGCGCCAACTCATCTGCCTTGGCGACGCATTCCGACAGCACGTCGCAGTGCCCTGTTATTGCGGTTGTGGGGGCCACAAGTGCGCCGCCAGGCCCAGAGCCCGGTGTGTAGGTGACGGGCAGCGCTCCGTCCGCTGCTGCTGTTGCCGCTGCTGCCAGCGCCGTGTCTGGCTGCTGCTGCACACTAACGGAGGGCCCCATCGACGCCATCCACCGCCTCGCCCCGCAGAGCGCCGCGCACGTGGAAGAGGAGGAGGAGGAAGAGATGGCGGTGCCCACAAGAACGCAACGCTGGTAACAAGCATGCGTGGAACGTATGGATTGGTGGAATGAAGATGGTGCTCTGCGGCACAGCAACCGTGGAGTTCGCACCGCGGAATGCCCCGCAACCAAACGACGCTGCATCCTAAGGTATATATAATGTGCGTGTATGTATGTGGAGCGGGGCCACTGCTGCTTTACACGTGCTCAGTAGGGGGGGGGGTGTGAAATGGTAGAGCGAGAGATCGAGAAAGGAAGAGAGACGCGAGTACACACAGACCTGATGATTCGAGTGGGGCAAAGGAGGCGGACGTGTGCACGAATTCTCACCCAGCCCACGCGTATTCCTCTACGCCGCGTTGCCCAGTCAGTGTCACATGGTATAAAGTTGGACACAGCCAGCGGCATCCCCCCCCACACACACACACACTCTCTCTCTTTCCCTCTCTGTTGCGTTTTATTTTCGCGTATCCCATCCGGTTTCTTCGGGCATTGGTTGCGCTCTACGGTGGACGTGGCGGCGCATCCAACGCATGGGATGAGCAATCACCTGTGGACCGAGAGTTTGTCTCTCGTGTGGGCTCGTCTGCTTTCCACACAATTTACATAAGATGCAGCACGTGTTGGGTCGTGCTTGCGCGTCAAATAACTATAGCAGAACTACTCGTTGAATCATGCCATGGTGGCAATAGTAGTAGTAGTAGAAGTAGTAATAGTAATAAGTGAGGAATATCGCTCCAGTACGACAGAGAGGGAAAACGTTAATAGTTCCTCGATTGTGTTTTCCAATTACACCCTTCAGCAGAGTTGCTCACGAAGAAACAAGAATGCCCGGCCGGCCCGACGCCGTGAGACGGCGCCGCCGTTCTCCTCCGGACACTGTTTCTGTTTTTCTTCATGCTGCTGCTGCTGCTGCTCCTCCTCCTCTTCATTCTGCTTCAAGCCCAGCACCGCGCCAGTGACGCTAGGGGTGAACGGAGCGGCCGCAACGGAATCCCCCTTCACCACAGCTGCTGATTCTGCTTCCGCTAGCGCTGGTGATGGTGGTGTGGCTTCATGTGACGCGTCCGCCGCCGCCGAATCCACACGGTTCTTAGCAGCGCTTTCACTTGGCACCATCGTCACCCCCGCTACAGGTGGTGTCGTGCCCCCTCTAGCTGCTGATGCCTCGTTTGACGTGAGGGGTACAGAGCGGCCGTACGCCAGCGCCGTCTCAAGCCGATCAGAGGAACTCGGCAAGTTCGGTGACAGCGGTGTGGTACCCGTCCCCGCCCCCGCACCGCATTTCACGGGAACGGGTGTTGCTCCCCTTCCACTCTCCAGCTGTGTGCTCTCCTCGATCGTGACGGTGACGGTGGACAGCAGCGGTTGGTCGGTGCTCTGCCGCTGGCGGCTCTTGATGCCGAGGTGGTCGACGAGCCAGTCGTGGTACGCGTCCTCCAGCTTCCCCAGCCAGTGCGCCGCACGGAACTCGGGTGCGCTGGCGTTGCTATCTCCACCGCTGCGTTCCTCTGCCGCACGCACCACGAGGAGCTGCTGCACGAGTCGTTGGTGCAGCCCACGTGCCTCCTGATAGCTCTGCACACCCTCAAAGCAGCGCCGAAAATACATTTCAGTCAGCGACATCGGCAGCGCGTCAGCCACAGACGCCTCTTCACTATCACCCCCACTCGTGTTTTCATTCTTATTTCCATCAGGATTATCGTCAAGTGGTGCGGTGCTCACCTGGCTAGCGTTGCTGCTCTCTTCGTGGTCACATTGTGCGTTATTGAGCGACTGCACTGGTTTGGCCGACGCGGTATCAGGGGCGGGCGGCGGAAGCCCAATCACGTTGTGCGTCGAACCTACTTTATCCTCCTGCCGCGCCCCCTGACTGTGTGGGGAGGCGACGCCGCTGTTGCTGTTGCTGTTGCTTCGGCTGCGGCTGTCTTTCCCCTGCCAGAGATTGTACAGGCTCACGTACGACAAGCGACGGCCGCCGCCCGCGTGG
>NW_008825918.1:0-18994 GCF_000691245.1 Trypanosoma grayi | reverse complement strand
AAAAAAAAACTAACGGAAAAAAAGAAAGACAAATGAAAACCTTGAGAGAATGAATAACAGGATGAAAAGAAACAAGAAGAGATTTATGGCGACGTACCTTCTCTTCGCACCAAAGGCCGATGTAACCTTCCCCCTCTATATTTGTTTCACCAGGGAGAGTTGCCATGTGACTCAGTTAGCAACCATCATACATATATTACGTTGTTACTGTGTGCTCCTTGCCTTCCTTTGCACCCCAGCGGGTTGCACTCTCCTTCTCCCCTCTCTCTTTCTCCTTCATGCGCGCCTTCCGTTTTAAGCTGGGACGAGAATTGGCGGCGGACGAAATGCATCGAGCGATTTGCTCCGCGGTGGCACGTGACAGCCCTTGCTGCCGCCGCGGCTGTTCTGCGACGACATGGCGCGGCGCCGCTGAAGCTCCATCTTGCGCTGCTCTGTAATAGAGAGCTCTCTGTTGCTCGACACCCTCACCTTCGACCGGCGTGAACAGAAGAACGACATTCGCTTCTGCTTTGCGCACGTTCCCTATTCAACTTTTTTGATGATAATGGAGGCGATGGTGATGTTGTTGTTGCTGCAGTTAGTTGTCTTGTTGTGATATATATATTTTTTTGTCCCTCAGCGGATTTGGAATTTCAAGCCGTGGCACTTTCCTGGTGTTGTTGTTGTTCGTCGCTACAGAAGCAGGCGGCAGAGAGGGAGAGAACGCAGAGACTACAGCAAGGCTCATGATGGAAAAGGAACACACGACAGTGCCCACGCGCGAGTGAAAGCGCGCCAACAACAAAATGCGGAAAAAAAACAGATACGAAAAGGACAGCTGCGCTTAGCAGCACTCTCATTTGGGGACACAGCAACAGGAAAGGGGTACTGTACGATAGGGCACGGCAGAGAGGGAGAGTCGCTAGGCGCCGCAGAGTATATATGCACCCACAAACCTTGCGTTGTTGTCGCCGTCATCATCAGTCATCTCTTCCTCCTCCACGACTCCAAGCAGACGCGGAGTGCTGTCGTTTTCGTCATCGCCCTCCTGGGCCTCCTCACGTGCGTGCGTGATTACCGCAGCGTTTGCCTTCGGTGGAGTTGCCGCCAGCGGGTCCTCCTGCAGTTGTTGTTTCTGCCGCCGCTCCGCGCAAGAGTTTATGAGGAACGGTGGCATCATCCCATCTTTTTCATAAACCACCATGATGAACACACCAGCACCTTTGCGGGTGCCGAACGTGTTTGGGTACTTCTGCAGAACCCCCTGCAGTGTTAGCATCATGAATTCTGATGGGTGGCGCCTGACAGGGGCATCGTTGTGGTACACACCCCTTGCTGCAAGACGTACCTGCTCCTCACGTGCAGCCGCTTCACACTGTAAGCGGGAAACAGTCCACACATTACTGTCACCAATCCTACTACTACTACTACTACTACTACTACGGCTGGTGTCGCTGCAAGCGGAGCTGCAGTGCTTTAGCAGCCTCAGAAGAGACCACACACGGGTTAGCGCTTCCTCAACAGTGCTGGTAATCGGAATACCATTTATGCGCAGGCACCGCTCACTGCCCGGTAGCTGAACGTCAACGTCCACTTCACACGGAGGGGAGAAACCGCCGGCCATGTAGAAATAAATGCGCGTGGGTAAAATATGTGTGTGTGCGCCCCTGTCCAGCTATTGAGCACAAAAAAAGAGCCAGAAAGCGAGAGGAATCAACACTAGGAAAAGTGACACACAAACAGACACCCCAAGACAACCACATGCTTCACAGAATGGGATACCAAAGAGAGCCTAGTAGTAAAAAAGCCGTTACTGACAAAAGTGCTTCTTCAGTGACACAAGTGCCCTTGCACGGTGTGAAATTTTGTTCTTCTCATCATTTGGCATCTCAGCATAGGTCATCCCACGTCCCTCGTCCGGCTCAAAGATGCAGTCCCAGCCGAAGCCGCCCTCGCCACGTGGCGTGTCCACTACTTTACCGTCACAGCGCCCCTCGAACTGCAGCATCATGTCGGGTCCTGCACAGTACGTGAAGACGCAGGTGGCGTACGCGCGCTTGCTTTCGAAACCCTTGAGAAGTTTGATAAGCCCTGTGGGCCCTATTTCGTCTAGGAACCACTTAATATACGGCCCCGGAAGGCCACCGAGCGCCTCAAAACACAACATTGTATCCTCTACAAGTACTGGACGATTCAAATTTTTGTAAGCAACTAGGGCCTTCTCTCTGCTGATCTCAAACACTGATTTGCTCTGCAGTTCCGGAAGGTCCATCTTGACACTCTCCACCGCGACGTGCCCCGCAAGGCATGCCTGTACCTCGCGCAGTTTGCCGGCGTTACCTGTAACGAGCGTTATCATAGGTTTCTTACCTTTCTCTACAGCTGTCTCCGTCATTTACCTGTGGTCTTTCGTACCAGGTTATTTCGTTAATAGATGCAGTCAAAATTTAGGGGAGAAGCATAGACTATCGTAACTTTTCCTTGTTACAGTCCCTTTCTCCAGACGCCTAAAAGTTATCGCATGACGCTGATAACGACGACACCACTGATGATGATTATGATTATGATTATAATAAACAAGCGCATATAATCACAAAAAAAGAAAAGGGCGAAGAGGTCAGTTCCCTCAGCTGTGAGGAGAACCTTTGCCATTAGCATATGAGAGATGGTACGATACCAAGAGGCTTCGGTAGAGGCCATCAAAGCTACTGTACAGCGTATACATCGCCATATGCTGTGGAATGGACGCAGCGACAAGAACCGTATTCTCGCGGACGCCACGGGTGACCTCTATATGTCTCTTGATACACTGCAAGAATTCCATAGGATAGTAGTGATCATCGCTCTCTAGCGGCAGCATCGTGCCATTGATGGAGACGCCAATCGCCGCATCTATTGCGCTCCCCTGTTCATCAACTGTACCGTCGCTGACGTCGTACACAGAGAGATCGTGGTTTGTTGACTGATCATCGCCAGGGTGAACACCGTTGTGGCCCAATGTGGAGGTGATATTAAGGCCAGTGCGACGTGATGCGCTGCGCTGCGCCATGACACCGCTCAACGCATTACCCAGAATGAAACTCAACGCCGGCGTGTGGTTCCGCTGCTGTCTGCTCGAGCAAACACGACTACTACAGTCACTTGCAGACGCAACTAACGGGCTCGCTACAACAGGGCGAGTCTTTTTGTCTGTTACAGTTACCATTTTCTCTGAAGACGGATCCTCTGTTTTTTGCGACACCGTGGCGTGGCCACCATCGCTCATTGTCTTCGACACCCCAACTGTGCTTCTTTTTTCCGCAGCGGCGGGCGTCACCGTGGTCGCCGATGATTTCTGCCGCTGCTGCTGCAAGGATGGCAACGCCGTCTTCTCGCTTTCATCGTCGCCATCATTTCCGTTAATGGGTTGATGTAGCTGCGTGTTGCGTCTGCGCACGGGGTCGTTGTTGTTCTTTCCTGCCTCTGCGCCGGTGCCGGTGCCGTCTTCGGCCAACTCCATTGCGACAACGGCGCGCAGCGTGTGGAGATCTGCTGGTGCCGCCGCGACGGCGCCCCCGTACGCGCGCATCCCGAGAATGAGTAGCGCGTTGGTTGCGGCGTGACGATCATTGAGTGGGATGCTGTTGAGAAACCGCGCCACCGTCGCCGGCCGCTTCTGCCGCGAGAGCAGATGCCCCTGCGCGCCGTTTCCCGCACGCATTTCTGGCATCTTGACACTCTGCGCGCCACCACACTTATAGACAAATATAAACAGTAGCAACGGCAGGAGAAAGAGGAGATGTAGGGCGAAGAGTGACAACCTGAGGAAGAAGAACAATAACAACAACAATAACAAGGAGGAGAAGCATACCCATCAATAAAACACGGATAGCACACCCACACGTGTCTGAATGGCGCACACATCTCATCTGGGCTTCACCATTCATCTTTAAATGTAAATATGTACTTTGGCGACGTCGTTCCTTGCTTCAGTCCAACAGAAACCACAATGTGTGAAGATACAACCCCTTCACATACACACACACACACACACACACAAACAAACAAACACACACGCACAACGGGACGGAAAGAAAGAGAAAGAGAAAGCACGAGCAACAACAACAACAACAACAACAACTCATACCCTCCCACCTCATGCGCCTGCCATTTGAGCGCTGACACCCCTTCCACTTTCTTCCGCAGCGTTTCCATCTTCTACCCGGGCACCAGCTGCCGACGCACTTCCCGCAGCGTGCGTCTCCTTTCCCTCGTCCTCCATCTCCGCCACATCCTCTTCGTCCATCCGTGCCACCGCCGCCGCCGCCACCGCCTCCGGGAACTTCTTCATGAAGACCGCCTTTACACCATCGTGGCCGATCTTTGCCCGGTGGAACGCGGTGAGCAGCTGCTGTGCCTCTTCTTGCTCAAAGTGATCGGCCAGCTCCACCGCGCGGTCGCCACACGCCTTGAACACGGCGGCATCCGGGACTTCTATCTTTGCGTAGGCGCTAACGATCCTCGTCAGCTCGCCCGCCGTGAGGAGGTGCGAGATGGTCTGAACACGCGGTGAAAACTCTACGAAGAGTTTCTCGTAGCGCATGTCCACACGCGCATACCCTTCCAGCAGTCGTGCGAGGTGGTCGCAGCGAAACTCGCCGCGCAGCTGGATCGCGCGGTCTGCCAGCCGCACAAAGAGCTTGTAGTGCCACAAGCCAACCTGTGAGTAGGCATATACCACATTGGTAATGTCCTTGGGTGTGCCGTACTGACCAACGTGGCGCACGCGTGGAATGGCTTCAATAAACAACCGGTCATTGCGAACGCCAACAGAAGCGAAGGCGCTCAGCACCGAGGCGATAGTCACCGCCGGCACGTCGGCCTTCTGGTTCACAAACCGGTCCGCGATGATGGAAAAGAGTTCCTCATGGCGGCAGGCGACAAGGGCGTACGCCACTGTGATGTGCGCCAACGGCATAAGTGGACTGGTGGGGGCCATTGAAAGTGTGCAGAGTGTGAGTTCCTCAAAAATATTGTACTGCGTAAGACCAACACGTGCAAACGCCATGAGTGTCTCCGCAAGCTCATCAGGTGTCAGCTTCTCCTGCTCCGCCACCACGCGCTTGCCGAGACTCTCAAAGAAGGCAGCGTCCCACAACCCACTACGGGAAAAAGCACTCAAAATCATAACTGTCTCCGCAAGTGAAATTGTGGTGTCGGTGCGGGAGACGTAGCGCATGACATTCTGCAGGAAGGCATCCATAAGTGATTGGTGCTGCACGTCCATACGATTCAGAGACATCACAACTGCAAGTATCTGCGGCAACGTGAATTGGTCGTGGATGACCGCTGCACGCTCTGCAAGGGTCCATATCACTTTGAAATTCCATACAAGCATTTTCGCAAAGGACGCAAGGAGGCTGGCGGTTTGCGCCACGTCGGCAGTGTGTGCTTGCGCAATAACTAGCGGTGCAAGATCTACAAACAGTTTGGTGTCACGGTATTCAACCGCAGCGAGGCCACCAAGAATGCTGCTAACTTGATGCAGCGTCAGCTCCGACGCCAGCTGTGCGGTCCTGTCCGTGATGGCAGCACAGAAGGCATCATTGCGTACACGTGCCCGCCCGTACGACGACATGACAGCCGCCAGCTGTGCTGCTGTTGCTTTCTCCATGTACGGCACAAGCTTCGAGGCCACGTCGCGCATGATTGCCCGCGTCGGCTTTCCATCTACCTCCGCGGCAGCGCGCAGAAACGTCAGGGCATTCGACACACTCCAGCGACCAATGTTGTTGGCAACAGCGGCAGCCAGCACCTCCGCATGTGGGTCGACGATGCCCTCCACAAGAAGAGCGGCAATTTCACTCGCGTCCACTGGCGCAGTGGCACCACACTTTGCTTGAATAAGCTCCACACGATGTGCGGCGAGGGCTTGTGCATCGGCGCGCAGCGTTTCTTTCCTTGCGAACACCCGCAGCACGATATGCACAGACTCAGCGTTCCACTTTTCTCGCCCCTCGTTAATAGCCTGCACGAGGTACCGCATCAACGACGGCGGCGTCGCAATGCCCGCCTCCTCCACCGCCGCAAACTCAGCAAGCATCTTTGTGGCAGCACCCAGCGTGACGGCATCGGTGCCAATGTGCGCCTCAAGTGCGTCTACCAGCGTCTGCAGCACCGCACCCGCCGATGGGTGGGTGCTGCGCACAACATGCCGGAGTGCACCCGACACCTGTACTGCACTCCGCGCGGATACGAGGGGCTGCGCCTCCACGCGTCTCTTGAGCTCCTCGAGGAGCGCCGCCTCTGCCGACTCACGGATAGACTGCGGTGCGGTGTGCACGGCCGCGACGAGGCCGACAAGATCCGCCAGCGACACGACGGCCAACTCTGCCCCAGGCACGCTCGCCCATACGCTAGCGGAAATCTGTTGCAGCGCGTCTTCGGCGAGCAGGCCATGTGGCACTGTGTGTGCGAGAAGTTTGCCGAGCGCCACGGCGATCATTACCTTCTCCGTCAGACCCAAACCCTCACCGAGGACGCGCAGGACACGGTCAGAAAGCTTCTGTGAAACGTCAACAACTCCCTGCGCCGCCCCGTCTGCCCCGGCGCACGCTGTCAGCACAGCGGCAAGTAGCATGCAGAGACTGCTGGGCGCCATATCGCTCGCGGCCGACAGCGCCTGCTTCTGCACAGCACGCACAACGTTGGTAGTGTCAGGGTAGCCCAAACACACGAGCGCATAGAGCGACTGGGCCAGCGCGTGTGGTGAAAAGGCATCGGGATGCACGGAGAGCCACACTGCGCAGTCGTGCAGCAGCGGCATGTCGTGCGGGGCGTCAAGCACGACAAGGGTGGAGAGGCAGTGAGCCACCGTTTTGCCATCAACACCCTGTATGCGGTGCAGTGGCGTCTCCGTGATCGCACGGAGGCACTCCTCTTGCTGCGCCTTTGTTGGCGAGCGGCGGTACTCGCTTCGGACACGGTTCAGCTCCAGTGTGTAGAGGCGTGCCAGCTTTGCCGATGTAAAGCGCATACTGTGACGGAGGGCCCCGACATCAGCAGATGCCTTCCACGGCATTGTTGAGGACGACAATGTCATGCATGTTGTTGTTCGGAACGACGATGCAGCGAACGGTAGTGCGCGAAGGCACCCCAAAAGGCGTGCCTGTTGGGTCCAACGCGTCGGTCGCATTTGTGGTCTTTCTGTACGTTTCCTGCTTTTTTTTTGTTATCAGTACACTGGCAGCTGCCAAAGTATACTAATGGCAATGTATATATGGAAAGGGATAGAAGCAAAAGAAATAACAAGGTACACAGAACAGTAGGATACCACACGGCACATAGATTTAGCGCCTGCCAAGTGTATTCAACATGCGGCCATCACCGCCTTGCATTTGTCTTGTCTTTGCCTCCCCTTTTGCACTTCTCCCATCACTGTGGTGAGAAATGGGCACATTAAGGATCGGCTAAAGTACACTTGGGTAAACTATCCATGCGTTATCGAGCGATAAAAATAGAGGGTGATACGTCACAGAGGAAAGAGATATTGAAAGGAAAGGTAACAAATAACATCTAGAATGGCAATGCTGTTGTTGCAGAGAAAAACAGACACAGGCACACACACCCTTACTAGTGGCTTCACTCGCCGCATGCCTACAGTTGTCATCCATTCAAGAAAGTGCCATTAGGGCTCGATGCTCATCGTACCGTACGGTACGTACCGCCCGCGTCCACCGCTGCCAGACCCATTAGGCATTGATGGCGAGCCGCCAACGGCAGCATCTTGGAGGTTAAAGGATGAACCGTCGGGGAACGTCACGACGCCGTCTGACGGCTCCTTCCAGTCGCCACTGTACGGGTTCAACGGGTCGTTGATCCCACCAGGCTTGGGCGTAAAGGAAATTGCACTGTCGCACAGCGTTTGAAGTGAGCGAAGTCGACGCACAGTCTCCAGAGAGTCGTTGCGGTCAGGCTGAATGCGCTCCTTTCCGAGACGCTCCCTCTTCCGCAGCGGGTCAACATACGAGGTAATAACGCCGCCGCTGAAGCGGCCATGGCGGGGAAGTTTACCATTAGGAGACAGGGAGGCACAGCCGCTGCTAGTTCTGCCGTTGTTGTAGTAGTTGTTATTGCTAATGCTCGTACCCAAGGTGGGAGAGGACGAGCGTGCGGTGCAGTAGGCGGGGTGCGTCGGCGACACGATGCTGCCGCGCAGCCCGCCCAACCCAATGACGGGGTCCCGCAGCGCATCGACCCCGCACGGGCGAAACTGCGGCGTCGGGTATCGTGCACGCTCTCGTGCCCGCAGCAACCGCTCCTGCTTCTTTAGTATAAGTGCAGTGTTGAAGGACGTCATAGCGTCAAACACGCCGTCGCGTGTGCGCTGCAGCTCCTGCTCGCGCTGCGCCACCTGCCGCTCCACCTCCTTCTTGCGCTCATCCCACAGCGCAATGGCGAGACGGCGCGTCTCTTCCCGGCGTCTTGCCGCCTCCGCGCGTGCCGCTTCCTCTTCGCATCGCCGCGCCTCACGCCGTGCCTCCTCCTCTTGGAGCCGCCGTCTCTCTTCCGCTGCACGGGCTGCCGCCTCGCGCTCCTCCTCGCGCCTGCGCGCATCGTCGTAGTCCCCCTCGAGGAGGAGGAGTGTGCGCCGAAGTTCCCCCGTGGAATCACTTATCAACGCGTCACGGGCACGACACTCAGCTGCCATAAATTCTTCTATGGCCGCCGCGTCACGTTGCGGCTTTTGTGCAAGCCAATCCTCGTACAGATCTTCCACTAAGCGGTTGCGCTTTGCCGTAAGGTTGTCGTAAAACAGATCGCGTTCCTCCAGCATCTCCACTCGCACCGCTTCCTCCTTTCGCTGTAGTCCAAGCAGCTGAATGACGTTGGAAATGATCATGTCTTTGCGGGATATGTAGTCCTTCTCGCGGTGCAGGTGTTGGCTGCTTCTCGCCGCCAGGAAAGCTTGCACAATCCGCATCGAGCGGCAGCGAAGCAGCGCCGCCGTGCGCATTCGTGCCAGCGACACCAACGATCCACACACCACCACCTTGACGAAAACCTGCAGCTTCTGCTTCTTGACCACCTCAAGCTGTTGGTAAGCGTCTGATTTAAGAAACACACGTGTCTTTCCCATCTGTGCCTTCCGTGTGTCAAATCCCACTATCTTTAAAATCACTCTTGAAACACCCACCGCGTCGCTGAAATCCAGCGCCTCACCAAACACTATAACTTTGTACTTGCGCGCAAAATCAGCGGTAGGAATTCGGATCGGGTACCCTGCCTTGCGAATCTGCACTGTGCCAAGCACACCACTGCTGCGCAACTGCGTCAGAGTCTGTACACCGTCAAAATGCAGTGGTTTCTTGGCTGGATGCGGTTTGATACAGCGAATCCAGTGCGGATTCGTACTTTGGATCAGCTCCATGAGCTCATTCAATTGGCTTCGGAAGAAGCCGCCAACAGTGTAGCGGGACTTGTTATCCAGGTTTGGCATGGGGAGCAAGGTCTTGATGAGACTGTCTTCACTGGAGCTCACCAGCAGCTTGAAGGCATCTTTCAAAGTATCCCGGTTCTTTTCAATGGAACCAGCAACTTCATACGTAACAGTACCAGCGTAATGCACAACACGAAAGCACGGTGCCTTGGAAATACGCGGTCGCTCAAAGAACTGTGTTTTGCCAGCGAACCTATCGGATATTTTGTCGAGAAAACTTTGATCGGTTGCCTTCGCCAACAGACAGTCTTCATCAAGGAGAGACAGTATACCACCTTTTCCACCAATCATGTCCACACAGGCACTGTTATCAGGGAAGGCAATCTCTGTTACGTCAATACCCTCCTCGCGGCACTCATCCATGTCCCGTGTAAAGATAAAATAGTTGTAGTGCCGCTGGAGTGTTTCATTGGTGAGGTTGATGCACAGCTGCTCAAAGGAGTTAACCTTAAAGTCCTCAAACCCAAATATATCCAGCAATGCCACCCAGGTCGTGTATTCCATTGTGTTAATGGTCTTGTTGATGGCCTTAACGAGGTAGCCGAAAAGATTATCATAGATGGCCTTGCAGAAAGAGTCCCTAGCATCGATGGCCTTGACTTTGGTGAGCGTCGTCACAACTGGACCCTCGCGCAACTTTAGCGTGGTGGTAGTGAACTCTTTCTGCAGCACCTCTGCGGAAATACCCAGCATCCCAGAGGCCTCTGTAATGTAATGACTTGTCTTGGGGTCAACCTCACACGTGTCAGTGCTGCTAGATATGAATTCAACATTAAGCAGCTTGAGAACCGCCCCAACGACACGCCAGACGGAATCCATGTCCTCCTGTTTAATGCCGCAGATCTCCATTGCCTTATTCACAGTGTCGTACTCCTCCGCATCGTCCACGTCGTCAATAATAGGGACCTTTCCGGACATGACGTTGCGGTACGTCGAAAGTTCCGAAAGGCCGTAGCGCTCTCTGTCGCGTCCCTGCAGAACGAGATAAAAAGCATGGTACACGCGCTCATTCAGTGCTGATGTAATGATACGGGACTTCTCCAGCAAGTATTTTGTGATTTCAGCGCCCGTCAGCATCCCCTTGGCATTGAATTTGATGCACATGAGTTTGCCAAAGCGGGAGCTGTTGTCGTTACGCACCGTCTTCGCGTTACCAAAGGCCTCAAGGATGGGATTTGACTGCATCATTCGAAGGCCGACAAAGGTACCCGCCTCCTTCTCCTCTTCCTCTGTGGCTTGCAGAGCACTGACGGCAGCAAGGTACTTCATGACAATCTTCGCCGCCTCCGTCTTTCCAGCGCCCGACTCCCCCGAGACCAGAATGGACTGGTTACCGCCATCACGCCGCATTTCGTAATACGTCGTGTGTGCTACCGCCCAGGAGTGTGGAAGGTTACGCTGAATCGCCTCCCCCTCTGCAAGGTAGTCCGGCATTTTGTCATCCATGTACCACGGTATCTTGAAATTGAATGGATTGAGTGCCACAACAATGGCACCAATGTTTGTGTAAACCACGTCACGGAAGTAGCGGACGCGTAGACAGTTGAGCAGTGTGCCGTCATGTAACACGGAGAGATTAAGAAGATCATTCACGTCCTCGGCCATGGCGCTCTCGTCACAGACAAATATGTCTTCTTGTGTGAGCTTTGACAACTGCTCCTTCACTGGCTTGGTGATGCTGACGGTGCCGTACTTTCCGTCAAAGCCGTCGATAATACCTGACACCCACGCGTGTTGTGGGTGGTAACAGAGGCAGTGCACCCCCGCCACCAAGTTTTCATGCGTGGACATGGGCCTAATGCACTTTTTCTTTGTGTATGTATTTCAGTTTTCGTCTCACTCCGTGCCTTCCGCCTCTTATTCCTGAGGCGTTGCACACTGTTACTGCTAAGCCGTACTTCGTTGCCTCCTTCTCTTCACCTTCCCCCCCTTTTTTTTTTGTTGAAGCGCCCTGATACTTCTCCTGTCCGTTCTGTCTACAAACTCCTATGCGCGCGTGTGCGTGTGGGTGATTCGATAGTTGTGTATAATGCGAACGCACACGGGATAGCAGGAGTGTCTGCTTGACTGCCACAGCAACCACGAGAACCAAAAGACACAGAAACAATAGAGGTGATGCAGTGCAAGGATAACGGACATAGACAACACACAGAAAACGGATAAAACAAAAGGTAGGGATTTCTCCTCTTATGTGTATCTGTATGGATTGACTCACGCCGATACTGCTGAACACAAATCCGTCACCAATGCCTCGGCGGCATCTCCCAACTCATCCTGCCCGCTGCTCGCCAGCTGCGAGAGCACATGTTTCAGCGCCCCCAGACTATCGTCATCCTTTAGTAAGGAAGGAACAGCACCGTCTGCTTCTTTTTGAACATGCTGTTGCTGCTCGCGGAGGTAATCGAGTAATGCAGTTGGGTATTTCCTGTATCTTGATCGTGCGTTCTTGTTCGCTTGTACGCCTACCAGCGCGCAAACAGTATCAGCGACAGAATGTACACAGACACGCTGGTCGAGGTGACGCACGATTGGGTCAAGCACCTGCCACTGCCGTTCTTGGTTCCACTCTTTCGTCTCAGGTGGCAGCATCGCCAGTAACACACACAGGGCACAGAATAGCCGAGTGCACTGCGACACTGATAACGCCTCAAGTGAGTCGTGTTTCTTCAGCTGCAAGTGCGGCACCACCTTCGTCACCCACTCCACATTCGCCGATGAGCATTCACTAACAGCATGACGCCAGGAGACTGCGTCCACCACAGTTAGTAACTCTTCCCGCGAGAGGGGCGCCTCAGATCTGGCGCACAGCATCTCAATCGCCTTGAGTTGCACGTGGAGAAGGTGCTGGCGGTCCTCCTCGCTCACATTCGTCCGCGGCAACAGAGTGAGGGCACGTGCAATGGTTAGAAGCAAGAGGAGCGCACCGTCACGCGAGAGGCTCTCAGGCATGACATCTGGCGACGCGCGGCGAAGCATGCTGACAAACGCAGCACCAGCCGCAGTTACTTCTCCCGCTCCAGGCTGCAGGCACACAATGAGTGCACAGAGGACGCATTCCCAGTGAAACGAGCTGTGAAGTTTTGTTGCGAGGCAACCCAGAAGCTGCACCATCATGTCACTCGTGGGAGGTGCTTCAAAGAGAACGCACGCGTTTAGGTACAGACAGGCAAAATCCACCACCACTTCTTGCTCCTCCTCTGCGTCAAAGTCAAAGTCCTTGAGCTGAATCCCACGCAGTGCGTCTTGTCCGGCCTTCCGTGCCTTTTCCGACTGATCCACACTGCGGTACACACGAAACGCCGTCGCCAGCGATTCCCGTTGTGTGTATCCGCCGTACCGGCTAACAGAAACCATGTCCATCGTTGGCTGGTCGATGCAGCTGCGACCAAGACGCGTCCGCTTTATATGCGCAGAGGGGTTGGTGCGGGCCCACTTGGAGGTGTGGAAGTCGTGCAATCTCCATCGCTTGAAAAAGTGGAAAGGCAACGGTGGCCGAATACCCAGTACCGCCGCCAAACCTCTTACAGTGCTACTGCTGCTGCAGTTGATGATGGACGAGGCACACGCTGTCATCACTCTCTTCTTGGAGTGGAAGGGTGTACCTCCCCCCTCCTGTTTCTCCACCTTTCCACTCTTGGAGAAATTGAGAAACATAAGATGCGTACAAAGAAAACGAAACATCAGACAAGGACTGTATGAGAACCTACGCATTCCTTTCCTTCCCTTCATCTCCTCACTCCATCAATTGCAAGGTGGCTCATCCCAACGCCAGGTGCCCAAAACCGCTTCACCAAAAAGTCCTTATCGAATAACCCAGTTGGCGATCAACAGCACCAAGGTGCTGAGCCACAGGCAGGCGATAAGCTGACGTGTGGAGTTCCAAAAATAGGTGAGAGACTTGCCTACCTCACCGACTCCCTTCTGCATATTGCTCTGCGCCGCCTCCGTGTTCTTAAGAAGAATGGAGAATTGCTCATTCTGCTGCAGAACCCGCTCATTCATGAGGGACGTCAGCTGCGAGAGTTCACGAACAGATGCTTCAACCGCCTTGGCATCCTCCGCAGACGCCTGCTTCTGCTGCTCCAGTAGCGCCGCATTCGTTTGTGCAAGTCGCTCCTCTTCCGCCGCGGTGTACACAAATTGAGGGGCAGCCCTATCAGGTGACGCCAGGTCTCGCAGGCCCGTTTCACCATGGCCACGCATCAGCGACCACACGTGCGCCCCACTATGCAGCGGGGCAGCTGTGACGGTCCGCGCCGCCTTCTTAAGGACGCGGTCAACGACAGACACCACAGCAACAGCAGAGCGCGGCCTTTCTTCGGAATTTCGTAGACACGAGACACTCTGAGAAATGTTGTTATCCCTTGACAGATGCCTATCCTTGCCACCCTCTTGCGTCTTTGCGGGGTCGGAACAAGAGAGCACACCCGCCCGCCCAAACGCAAACATCTCCTGTTTATACAACGCCAGCTCCTCCTTGCAAAGTGCAAGGCGTAGTCGCCAGCGGCCCACTGTCCCTTCGAGTGTTTCCAGTGCGGCTTCCAAATGTTGCAGCAACTGCAGCGATGGCTTTGCAGTAGTGGGAGATTGCGTTTCTTCCTTCGCAAATAAGAACAAGCCATCCCACCTGCTATGCTGCTTCTTCAGCTGCTCCTTCGCCTCCATGAGGGAGGCGAGGAGGTCCTTTATGGTGTTCGAGGCCGAAAGCAGTTCAGCCTCGTGCAATAGAAGGATACTCTCCAGTTCTGACACAGCGGGGCTGCACTCCTCCATCGCGCGCAGTGCTGCCTTGATGCGTGAGCGCGTTGCCCGCACCGCGACATCGGCGGCAGTGCTGACGGCGGCGAAGGCTCTGTTGAACGGGTGCTCGCGCAGAATGCCTAGCACAACGAAATTCTCGCAGTCACTCACGTATGGGCTGCTCTTGTCAAACAACTCACGCAGCGCCTCTGTGCGGTCCATCGCCGGTCTACCCGCCCTGAAGCTGATTCAGTGACAGCAACGACATCCAGAAACAAAGATAGAGAGTTGAGAAGGTGCTTTACAGCCAACAGACAAGACACAACCAAGCCAATAATGTGTCAGTAGACAAGGCACGCACCGCAGATTACAACACAGGCAATAATAATACACTGCTGGCTGAAACAACCGCAATAGGGGAATGCACCTTTCCATGAAAAAAGGGTCCAACTAAAGCAAGTAAACCCTGCTTTAAACAGAGAATACGCATCTTTGTTTTTCTTTTTTTTTCTTCTGGGGAGGGGGGCGAGGCTTGTTTGGTATTCCTCTGTAGCAACAAGCAGGCACATCTGCAGTGTGGCCCTTAAGCACTCACTTGCAGAAGCGCACGGAACATCTATGGTTGACGGTTAACATAACTGCGAGCAAGCGGGATGCCAACTAAAAGCGGTGATCTTCACGAGTTAAATACCTGCCGTAAACGAAGAAATCTATTCGGTTGTTCTGCATAAGCGTTGCAACAAGCCTGACGGAGCACAGGAACTCGAACAGGAGCATTATGATCAATGTAATACTCAAGGCGTAGTCGAGTGAGTCACGCTGCGGCCATATAGAATTGAAGACAGCTACGAGTGGCAGCTGCGGCAGCAACGTCAGCAATGCAAACAGCAGGAGGCCTGGCACAAACTGTTGCAGGTTACTCCTGTAACCAAAGTACAGACGCAAAATCTCGGCTGCAGACCAGAGAGCAACAGTGGAGGCGCACCACACCTGCTGGCCGGAGGTGATACCGCTGCTCCACTTCTTACCAAGCGACACAGCAACAACAGGCAGCGCAAAACAGAGCGAGTATGCCGCGTTGATGGTGACGAGTGCTCCAAGGAGCGGGCTACTGCGGTTGATGGTGTGTGTATGATATGTTCGGACACGCATCGTTTTCGTCGCCGCTGGCGCTACAAAGATCCAAAAAGAAAAGAATATGCCACACCTCTCATTTAAGGGGCTCAAAAAGTGATAAGAATCACCAAAAAAAAAAAAACGAAAAAAAAAAACATCACAAGAGACCCTTCGGTTGAGAAACACCAGTAGTGACAGNAAAAAAAAACGAAAAAAAAAAACATCACAAGAGACCCTTCGGTTGAGAAACACCAGTAGTGACAGGATACCCATATACAACTTCACGGAAAACCCAACCCTTTCCTTCACCCGTATCCTCCCGTATTCGCCACGGCAATTCTCTCCGTCTGTCAAAACACATATACGCACGCCACATATACAGATTAACACGTTACCTTGCAAAACTGCCCCATTGGCACTTTGCGTCGAGAAACTGCAACTCGGTCTCTACCCACTCGCGCCGCACAACGGCACGTTGGTGTAACAGATCAGCCAGCTCACAGAACACCTTGATGCTAGACTCCACAACCTGCATCTTTTCATATAGCTTCACTGTGTCGCCCCCGTGACGGGTGCGGCTCTGGATCTTTCTATACTCTTGTACGTCGTCGTACTCATCATCTGGAATAGGCAGCAGGCCCTCAACCATAGCGTTGACATGGTGCTGCAGTTCCGGAATGAGACAGACGAAGCGTGAAAGGCACACCTCTGTTGGTGTGATTTTCATGACTTCTGGACGAAACAGCACAGCAAGAAAATCGCATCGGCCTTTTTGAATATCCTCAACAGCCTGAGTGCCTTCTCGATGTCTTTGTGCGCGCTTCATTTTCCAATACTCTTTCACAGCGTCCAATTGCGTAACCGCACGTCTGGTGGCGGACCGGCGAACCTTCCGCGACGGCTCCGTGCTACTATCCAGCAGCGCGAGTGTCACATCGCAAAGGGCCTGCGCCTCTGCAGACTCACCAACTCGTGCAGATTCCGACTCGCTTCCCACTACCCCTCGAAAGTGCGCGCGGCAGTACAAGCGGCACCCCTCCCACGGCCCGCTGCCAACTGTATCCTGTGGAGAGCGGTAGCACTCAATCGTACCTGCCTGCTGTGCGCATACAGGGTGCATCACCTCAAAGCAGCGTGGGTGGTGGCACCGCCCGCGCGCCCCTGAGCAGTGGCCGTGGCAGAACGCACAGTGACCCAGCTGTCCAGCCTTTTTGGCGCGCCTCGCCGGATGAACAACGCGGTGTTTCACGTCAAGTGCCAACTCCTCAAAGGCGAGACAGCAAACAATGTGACAAAAGAGGGATGATACCTCAACCTTTTGCTGTTTCCAGTCAGAGCTCGAGATGTACGGCAGCATCACGCCTCCGCGGCGCCCACACAAGTGACAGTGCCCCACGCCCCTCTCACGCCGCGCAACGGCGCAGCTGGGGCAGCGCCAGTCGTCTGCGTGTGGCGGGAGTCGATCCAGAAACCAACAGCGCACATGTGCCAGGCACCCACACCTCCGGCAGTGAAGGAAGTGCTCCTCCTCGCCAGCAAGCTCTGGCCGCGCGCACACACCGCATATTTCAGCAACGTGCCCCTCCTGAACTTGGTCATTGTCATTCTTGTTCTTGGTAGTGCTATTCACCGCCCCTGCCGTTGCCTGTATGTCGCTGGCAAACGTGATAAGTTGCTTGGCGTAGGCCCTCTCCAGATGTGTGACGACCTCCACAAAGAAGGCACTTGGGACGGCGTTTTCGTGGCACCACACGTAGTCATCGTGATCCATTACATAGAAGCATCGCTCGAAGAGATCGCGGCGCTGAAGCAAGCTGTATGGTGTGTCCTCGCGCAGCGCCGTCTTCGCCCATCCCACGCGAGGTGTTGGTAAATCTCCGCTCACAACAGGGTCTATGGTGGTCACCGCTGAAGACACACGGCCTCGTTTTCTCGTTCGCTGTAGAGCAGCATGCAGCTTTGCATCAGCGCTTTCGCCATCCGCGTCGTTATCGTCAGAGTGGTAGTCCTCAATGACACCAAAAGGTTTGTACTTGGCTCGCACCTCCTCCATATCGTCGACATACAGGACGGGAAGGACGGTCTCGAGGTTCAGCGTGGTGCGAATGGACGCCCCCGCTAAAAGCTTCCTCTTCCTTTGCTTTCTGCCGGCCATACCGAGCACCGGTGCAGCGCTCCGCTGTTTCAGAAATAAGTAAAAATAATTAAACAAATATATCTGTCTATCTATATATATATATATATATATATATATATATATATATGCCTATGGTCGTCCACAAAAGAGTTGTCCAATCAGGCAGAAAGTGCTCCGAGAGGCGACAACGGGGACATGCCACACTACATGACGCATCCCACAGACAGAGAATAAAAGGAAGAGGAGAGAAAGTCCACCGCCAATGTTTCAAGAAATTGCGCCTCAAACGAGAGCGCGAATAAAGGCAAACTCAGGGAGAAAAAAAAAAACCAAGTTACTCCATTCGAACCTCTCAACTTGCCGCTGTGGCTTTACCACGAAGCTTAAACGCAGTTCCTCTTTCATTTTTTTTTCTCATTTTCTCATTCTCTTCTTCTCTTTTCAGGCAGACAGCCTGCCACATCTCACCCGGCTCTTCCCACCCATCACAAGGCGTAGTTGGTCACCTTCTGTTTTTCACCGATGGACAGTACCGGTATCGTCGGGGCGATCGCCAAGCTTTGAATGAACTGATGCCGCTGCGCGACGGCCGGGAACGACGGCACCACACGGCATTCCGGCAACACAGCCAAGCGAAAGCCACCCTTTTGGCCCCTGGTGGAGTACGCCAGGACGGCATCGCCATTGCTGCGTTCTCCAAACGCCAGTCGGTTTATGCTTGTTGTGAGGTTCTTGAGCGTCTTTACTGGCCCCGTGGCACCCTTACTGTACACGCTAACAACACCGCTGGCGGAGCCCACTGCAAAGGCGCGATCAGAAGTGGCGAACGTCGTGACATCCACCGTGCCATCATCGCATGTCTCACGCAAAAACCTGGCACTTTTGCGTAAGTCGTACACTGTAAGTTTGTTGCGTGTGGCAACTGTCAACTCGTGCGGGCCACTGGAGAAGGCGACATCCATCACCGGGTCGCTCAGTTCAATGCTGTGGGTGATGCTACCGGACGACAGTGACCCAATCGTTACAGTTGACCCGCTCGCAATTCCCACCATCCTTGCGGCACAGGTGTCCGTCGGCACAACGACTTTTGTGATGTAGAAATCCTGTTTGCCATTGTCGCGGCGACCATTGCGGTACGGTGCTGAATCACGGGTAGTGAGGAACTTTAGGGGGATGATCTTCTCCGTGGACAGCACCAGCAGGTCTGGCGTGTAGCATTGATGCCCCACGACAAAAACATCCTCGCCCGCGGCGTCGAGCGCCGTCTGCTCCACCCGCTTCTCCACGTCCGTTTTTGACAACTGCTCCACAAAGCGGCCCGAGGCGTGAAAGAGGTACACGTGATGGTTGCCGCCCACCACCGCCAGCTGTCCGTTGCGATGCCACTGCACTGTCCGCGCCGAGTCGCGGGGGAGCGGCAGCACGGAGAGTACCGGCGGCACCGCGGCGTGGTGGCGGTCGTGTCGTGATGCCAGAAGTGGCTCCGTGCGGGCGAGGAGGGCGCTCAGGTCGTCGTCACGGAACCGCTTCTGCCCCGCCAG
>NW_008825917.1:14782-19007 GCF_000691245.1 Trypanosoma grayi | reverse complement strand
GACTGCAGTATCATGCTGGCGGTGCGCCACGTGCTGTTCGTTGTTGCCCTCCTGCTGCTGTGCGGGATTGTGCCGGCTGTTGGGGCGTCAACAAGGCACATGAATGCAGTGATAACTTCTCTTCGAACCGTAAAGCAAGCTGCAGAGGGTGCAGAAGCAACTGTCGAAGAGGCCCACAAGAAGGCTGCGATATCAAAGAATGATGCGGAAGAGGTGTTAAAGGCCGCGACGGCTGCGAAAGCTGCGGCTGAGGAGCTGAAAGAGGCTGTTGCCGCTGGAGTTCAACATGGAAAGGATACTGAAGTTAAGAAAAAAGCGAGGGTTGCTGTGACCACATCTAGGACAGCCAAGGAACGCCTTCGTATATTGTCAGAAAGCTCAAACAGCGTTGAGGTCGCAGCGACTGCAGCAGTTGTGAGTGTTATGTCGGTTATCAATGAAGTTAAAAACGTAGGGAAGTTGTCTGATAGTTTACTTTCGGTGAAAGTAAACACAGTGTCTAAACACGCAGAGACCACCCAGGCCGCGCTGTCTGGGGTTAAGAATAGTGCGAAGTCTTCATGTACCGAATCAACGGCGGCTCATGAGAGCGCAATGAAGGCGGAGTCTCACGCGAAACAGGCTGAAGAGCATTCTGCAATGGTAGAGGGTATCGGAGGAGAAAGTGCGGGTGTAATGCACAGTGGTTTAAATAAGGAGAGGGCAGAGATGTTTGCTTTGGCCGTGGCGGAAAGCGCCGGCAAGGCACTGGAAGAAGCTAATGCCGCAGCGCGAGAGGCCACGACTGCGTTCGCAAATGCTCAAAAGGCGCTTGGAGCGGCTCGAGAAATGACGAAGGCTGCAACCGACGCAGAAGAGGCTGCTGAAGAGGCTCTAAAACAAAAAAGCAACGATTTGTCCCGGTCACGATCCGTGGAGAAACGTCCTCTTGCATCCCCGCAGGAGAATGGACGACTCAACGGGGTGCCTGGCAAAGCTGCTTTGACTCACGTGCATGGCACTGGTGCTGCGGTTGATGTGCAGCCGAACGGAGGACACGATGCAGCGGAGCATCAACATTTACCGGAGGGGCCTCGGAGAGATGCAAGCAGCCGTGGCCCCGCAGCCGCACCTGGAGATGGGCGCGGGCCCAGACAGAGCACTGCTGAAGTAATCTCCGAGATGAAGCGGGGAGAGGCGAACTCACACCATCCTTCAGTAATGTCCCCGGCGTTGGGCGTGCCAGAAACTCAGCACAAGGAGCCTTCGCGTGAAGAAGAACTAAAAGATCAACCCAAAGATAATCATGCTGTCGTCGAATCAAAAGACACCGACCGTAAAGAGTTGCATCCACGTGAAGAGCAATACAGCACGAGTGTCGTTTCAGGCACAGCCGAAGTTCACAGTGAAGAAAAGGGCAACACCAATGAGTCCCCTCGCACCGATGCAGAATCTACGGACTCCACTGAAGCAGGCGAGGCACACAGTGCGTCAGCCACTGCTTCGGCTATTGATGCCATGAATGTCGCATCAAATACAGCACCCACGGGAGAAGGCACGACAGGTACCAACGAAGGGGCCGATGAAAAAGATACTTCTCCAGCGGAGAGCCTGTCCAGTGTGGCCACTACTGCTCCTACACTCGCACTAAGCGGGATCAGCAGCGATGTAAACACCAACCAAGGTGCGGACGGTGACGGTCGCTCGGCTTGCGTGGGTGTGCTGTCGCTGCTGCTGCTGCTTTCGATGGTTTTTTGCGTGGCTGTGGAGTAAAAACGGTTTGGGCGTCTGTGAGTGTGGTAACGACTGTTTGTTGCCTAGTTGGGCTGAGTTTTCTGGGATACCTCACAGACTGAATAATACAGTGCTTTCTCTTCATTGTTTTCGTTTCATTGCTGCCTCGTTGTGGGCGTAACGCCGACCCACTTGCCCTCGACGGCACGCACTGTGGGAAGGGGAGCCTGATTTCTTTTCGTTTCTTGCTTGGGCTTTGCTTTGCACGCTGCTGTGCGCCGCCCACTAACTGTTTCTCCTGCTGGGGGTTCTCTTTTCATCTTTTTGTGTGTGTGTCTGGAGTGCCTGCTGCTCCCCTCCGCTCCGTGTGTGTGTATTGGGGTTGCCTGCTGTGCATCGATTCTCTTTTCTCCTCCCTGCAGACCCCAGCTGCTCAAGCGATATTGAATGATGGCGACAGTGTGCCGCGTTGTGTGTGTGTTGGCCGCTGCTCTCTGCTCCACGGCCTTGTGCGCGGCTGCTGCTGCTGCTGATACTTCCGCTGGTCATCCCACAGGTGCTGCGGCTGATGTGTCGGCGAAGCAGACAGTCGTCACTGCAAAGAGCGAGGCCGTGGATGCAGCAAGGAAAGCGGAGGCAGCAGCAATTTCTTTTAAAGCTGCAGTGAGTGAAGCGTCGAAGATGACACCAGAGGCCCCAAAGGGTAGTCTGAAGGACGATGCCAAAAGTGCGGCGGGGTTTGGGTACCTGTCTTGGCGGAAAACGCTCGCTTCTGTGAAGTTTTTGGAGTTGACTTTATTGCTTGACGGGAAGGCGGAGGAGGCACAGAATAAGGCTAAAGAAGCAGCCTCGGAGTCTACAATAGCAGTCGAAAAGGCTGCGAAGGCAGTGTCGGCGGCCACAAAAGTAGTCTCTGATGCTACCAAGGCATTGCCGGAGGCTGACGTTCTGTTGGAAAAGGTGAAGGCAGAGAAGCAGAAAGTGGAGGAAGCCATGGAGAATGCTAAGCAAGCGGCGGGGAGTATACTGGGAGAGGCGGTGAATGTTGTGGCTGCGGTTGGGGTAGCCGAACAAGAGTTTATCAAAGCAAGTGCTGCTGCAGATACGTACCTCAAGAAGCTATACAACGTCAACCAAGCGGTAAAGGATCTTCTTAACGGAACGAAGGCCATACATAGGGCGGCAACGAAAGTGGATGAGTTGGCCAAGGAAGTTCAATCGGGGACAGCGACAACTAAAGGTAAATGCAATGAACTCAAAGAAATGACGAATGATGGGTTTGAGGCTCTCTTTACCGGACTGGAAAGAACCTACAAGGCAGCTGAGTCGTCCACGACAAAATCAGAAGAACTTGCTGGCCTCCTGCAGACGGCTTTGAAAGATACGGATAGTGCCATAACGTTGGCTAAAGCTGCGACATCAGCGGCTGAAGCTGCGCTGCAGCAAGCCAATAAGGATTTGGAAACCGCTAAGAGGAAACAGAAGGATCTGGAGGAGCAACAACAAGCCAGCGATAAGCTGGCGGCCGCTGAGAGGATACAGCAGGATCTTGCGGAGCAGCAACAGCAGGAGAGTGAGAAACAGGGAGATACGAGCCAGAATCAGGAGAAACAAAAAGAGGAGATTCCGGAAAGCGAAGTGAGTGAAAAGGACGAACAGAAAGGACTCAACCGTCCTCAGCAACCCGACACCACGGATGCCACTTCGAATCCTCCTGCTGGTGCGTCGTTGCCTAAGACTGATGGCGCTGCGGATGGCGAGAAGCTTCTTGCTCAGCACACAGATGGCAGCGACGTCCCCACGTGGGTGCGTACGCCGCTGATGCTACTGCTGCTGTCCTGTGTAGCTGTGTGGTAAGTCTTGGGTGTGTGTGTGGCTGTGTGTTCATGGGACGATGATGCTCCCGCCGTAATTGCGCTGAGTGCTGAGGACTGCACTCCTGATTGTTAAGATTCTTTTGTTTTCGTTTCATTGCTGCCCCGTTGTCGGCCTGGCGCCGCTCCATTAACCCTCGACGGTACATTCACTGTGCTCGATACCGTCGTTGGGAAGCGTCAATAACCCCTTCTTTCCATTGCTTGGGCATTGCGTAGCACGTGAGTGTTTGTCGTCCACTAATTCGTTTCTTCTTTAAATGACTTGCTTATATGCTTTGCACCCATTATTGGGCTCCGTCCCCCTTGCTGTGTGTGGGCCTCTCACACGAGGCGCATGGAGACAGACAGACTTAATTGCGTCCATGAATACACACATGCACACGGAGGGAGTCACCACGACTGCGTTGTGGCTGCTTTCTCTTTTTTTTTTTTTTGGTTGAACATGGGATTGTTGGGGATTTGTTTTCTGCGGGGTCTGTGCTCCTCCCGGCAACCGATTTCTTCCTTAATTTGTTTTTTTATTTGTGTTGTTCATTTTGCGGGTTGTGCGGGGAGCTGAGCTACTGGTGCTGTTTCTCTCTCCCTTCCTCCTATTCTGTGCGTTATATCCGTTGTGCGTTTTCTCCTCCCTGCAG
>NW_008825917.1:0-14730 GCF_000691245.1 Trypanosoma grayi | reverse complement strand
CTGCTGCTGATACTTCCGCCGCGCCTCCCACAGGTGGTGCTGCTGGTGCGTCTGATATGTCGTTGAAGGAGACAGTCGTCGCTGCAAAGAGGGAGGCCGTGGAGGCAGCAAGGAAAGCGGAGGAAGCAGCAATTTCCCTAAAAGATGCACTGAGTAAAGCTGTGAAGGAGCAGAAGGCTGCCAAGAAGGCAACAGAGGACGCAATGGGTAGACTGAAGAAAGGCGCCAAGGAGGCAGCGGAGCTTGGGGGCCAGGCTTCGAAAAAAACGCTCGCTGCTGTAAAATCGTTGGAGCTGCTTGTAGTGCTTGCTGATAAGGCTGAGACGAACACTCAAGAAGCACCGGAAATTGCTAAATGGTCTGGATCGAATGCTACTAACGCAGTCTCAGAGACTGCAATAGCAGTCAAAAAGGCTACAGATGCAGTTTCGGCGGCCACAAATGCAGACGCTGAGGCTACCAAGGCAGTGTCGGACGCTGAGTCTCTCCTGAAAGAGGTGAAGACAGGGGAGAAGAACGTGAAGGCGGCCATGGACAAAGCTAAACAAGCGGTGGTGAGTATACCGAAAGGAGCGGATGATGTTGCGGCTGCGGTAGGGAAAGCTGAAGAAGAGGTTAAAAAAGCAAGTGCTGCTGCGGATGCGTACCTCAAGAAGCTGAACGATGCGAAGCAAACGGTAAAGGAACTTCTTAAAGCAACGACTGCAGCACTTAGTGCAGCACAGAAGGTGGATGAATTGGCCAAAACTGCTCAATCGAGTGTGAAGAAAGAGGGTGAAGGTGCTCAACACAAGGCACTCGAAAAAGCAGATCGTGATAAGTTAGATGCTGCCTTAAAGGGATTGACAACCAAGACAGAGGCGATATTTCCTACTTTTACGGAAACTGAAAACGAAGCCACAGAACCTGTGGCCCTCCTGCAGGCTGCAATGGAGCATGCGGAGGCTGCCGTTACGTCAGCTAAAGATGAAAAATCAGCAGCTGAAGCGGCGTTGCAGCAAGCCAATAAGGAGCTGGAAGCCGCTGAAAAGAAACAGAAGGAGAGTGAGAATCAAAAAGAGAAGTTTCTGGAGAGCGAAGTGAGTGAAAGAGACGAACCAAAAGGACTTATCGGTCCTCAGCAACCCGAAGCCACTGATGCCACTTCGTCACCTCCTGCTGGTGCGTCGTTGCCTAAGACTGATGGCGCTGCGGATGGCGAGAAGCTTCTTGCTCAGCACACAGATGGCAGCGACGTCCCCGCGTGGGTGCGTGCGCCGCTGATGCTGCTGCTGCTGGCCTGTGTGGCTGTGAGGTAAGACTTGTGTGTAGGTTCATAGGACGGCGATGCTCCCGCCGTAATTGCGTTGAGTGCTGAGGACTGCACTCCTGATTGTTAAGATTCTTCTGTTTTCGTTTCATTGCTGCCCCGTTGTGGGCGTAACGCCGACCCACTTGCCCCTGACGACACGCACTGTGGGAAGAGGAGGCGTGATTTCTTTTCGTTTCTTGCTTGGGCTTTGCTTTGCGCGCTGCTGTGCGCCGCCCACTAACTGTTTCTCCTGCTGGGGGATACTCTTTTTATCTTCGTGTGTGGTGCGTCCTTCGCTCCGCCCCTCCCGCCGTGTCTGCGCCACTCACACCGGGACACACATAAAGGGACGTGAGCACCAGCAGTACAATTGCGTCCACGTGCGCTGCTGCTGCCTCGTTGTTCCCTCTTTGTTTTGGGGCCTTGTGGGTGTAGACTCCAGCGGGGTGTGTGCGCCTCTTCCGCTGTCCAGATCTCTTTTCTCTAATGGGTTGCTTTGTATTTGGATTTTTCGTTTTTTTTGCTGTAGAATGCCAGTCTTGGTTTTGCTGTTCTGCTGCTACCTTTTTTACTCTCTTAGTTTTTTTTTACTTGATATGGCAATTCACTAGAGAGTTGCAATGAGTCTGAAGCTTATTATTTTCTGTGAGTAGTTCACGAATCTCTTGATGAAAACAGCAGTGTGTTGTGGAGTTGCGAGGAAGTCGTGCGCTGCATAACAACGTCGTCCAGCTGCTCGCAGGTTTCGAAGAGCTGTACGACTGTTATGTGTGCTGGGAACCCGGAGCCGCGCTACCACTGCCTGCCGCTGGGCAGCGTCAACTCGATGGGGCTGCCCAACCTGGGCTTCGACGTCTACCTGCGCTACGCCGCCGAGCTGCACGACTACGGCAGCAAGCCGCTGTTCCTCTCCATGTCTGGTCTCCCAGTGGAAGAGAACGTGGTGATGGTGCAGCGCCTCGCTCCTGTTGCGCGGGAGAGAAGCGTTGTGCTGGAGCTGAATCTTTCCTGCCCGAACGTCCCTGGCGGGCCGCAGGTGGCGTACGACTTTGCAGTGATGCGCTCATACCTCCAGGAAGTCTAAGCTGCGTACGGCCTGCCGTTCGGCGTCAAGATGCCGCCGTACTTCGATATTGCACACTTCGACATGGCCGCCGCTGTGCTGAACGATTTCCCCCTTGTTAAGTTTGTGACGTGCGTGAACAGCATTGGTAATGGCCTTGTGATCGATGCCGAGAGTGAGACCGTTGTCATTAAGCCGAAGCAAGGGTTCGGCGGCATTGGTGGCAAGTACATATTGCCTACCGCCCTTGCCAACGTGAATGCTTTCTACCGCCGCTGCCCGGACAAGTTGGTGTTCGGCTGCGGTGGTGTATACAGTGGCGAGGATGCCTTTCTTCACGTCCTTGCTGGGGCGTCGATGGTGCAGGTGGGGACAGCACTGCATGAAGAGGGCCCTGGCATCTTTGCGCGCCTCTGCACGGAGCTGCAGGACATCATGGCGAAGAAGGGATACAAGACGCTGGATGAGTTCCGTGGACGTGTCAAGACGATTGAGTGAAGGAGTAGGGAGCATGTCTGTGTGACTGTGTGTGACAAAAGGTAAGGTGATGAATCAGTGATAGGGCTTTGAAGCAGTCTTTTAGTAACGTCCGCCGCTTCTGCTGCTGTTGATCGCGGCTGCAAGTGGGAGGTGTGTGTCTGAGCGTATAAATTCGTAATTGCCACTGATATATGGGGAGAAAACATGTGTGATGCTAAACATAGGGAGTGGCCGTGAACCTTCGATTGCCGTTCTCCAGTAGCTGCTGCTATACTGCCACTCCGTTTCTTTCTCCCCATTCTCTCTCACTCTCTCACACACACAGTTGCTGCAGGAGATTCCTTACCACGCACAATGCGCCGCTTAGCAACCGCACTGAACGACTCCCGCCGACTGCTCCGCTTCGTGGCATCGGCCGCCGTCATGCGCAACGTTCCGCTCGCAAAGTCATCCGCGAAGTTGGGCACGGCCGTCACGAAGGAGGAGGTGGCGCAGGCGTTCAAAGTCCCTGCTCCCATCCTCGACAAGACCTGCAGGCCGGCGGAGATTCTGTTTGCGGAGGTTGACCTCGCGCGCGCCCGCTTCGCCCCACTCATCGCAACACTCGACGCGGAGGAGGACATTACGAAGGTCACGGCGGAGGTGAAGGCGGCGAAGTGCGGCAGCGGAGACGCTGCTGCTGCTCTTCAGCCCGTCGCTGGTGCGAAGGAGAAGTTCAAGACCACCGCGTGGACGAGCGTACGGCAGCTTTTGACGTTCTATGAGGAGACGCTGCTGCCGGCGCGTGTGAAGTACGCGGAGTACAAGGTGCACGAGCTGAACAACTTCCACATCAAGGACGACCTCAAGCGTGGTCTCTCCGCCTTCAAGCAGGACTACCTCGACAAGCAGAAGACAGAGCTCGTGAAGGTGCAGCAGAAGATGCAGGAGTGCCAGGAGTTCATCAAGGCCATCGGCAAGTCCGCGTTCGACACGCTCATCTTCAACGACATAGCAAACATTTTGCGCATCTGCGGCGAGCGCAACCCGCACGCCCACCGCATGGCGATGCAGGTGCTGGAGGACATGAACCTCCTCGGCGTCCCCTTCAACGACGCGACGGCGAAGCTGCTGCACGCAATTGTCTTCAACGACGGCCCCATCGACGACTCGGCGCTGATGTTCACGCTGCTGGAGTACCCCGAGCGCGGCGAGGTGAGCGTCAGCCGCGAGGCGGTGGAGAAGATCGCGGACGCAACGCTGCGCATCATCAGCGGCCGCCACCAGACGCCGCTGGACGACGGGCGGATGTTGCGGCAGAGCGACACGCACCCGTGCCTGCAGCGCTCTGCCGAGTGAGCGGCGGCTCGAGGCAGACGCAGACACACGCACACCCACGCTAACGGATGCATGCGTCGCGTGCGTGCTGTGCGTTCGTGCCGAATATTGGCTGAAGGAAAAGGAGGATGAAAAAAGAGAAAAGAAGATCTGTGAAGTTGTGGGCGCAGGGGATGTGGGAGAGAAAGAACAAATAGCAACAGCACCAAGTTTGACGGGAACTCACCTTCCTGCACACACCGAGGAGGCGAGGTAGCGTATTAGGGATATGAAGCGTCTGTTTTTTTGTAGTTGTTTTTTTTTTCCCGTTGGTTATTTGCATGGGCCCACGTGGTGGAGCGGCCCCCATTGCGTGGCGGAGGGCAGCGGTGACGTGCGGCGCCTCGATGAGTGTAGCGCTGTGGATTTTCTTTCTCTGTCAATCCAAGGCGAACAGCAAGGCGTGGGGGTGGCCTCCCTATACACAACTGATACTGACCCACCCACATACACGTGCGTGCGTGTGTGTGTGTGTGTGTGTCTGCGGATAGCCCCCGCATGTATTTTTCCCCAACTGATTCTATCCTTCCTGTAAGTTTTGGTCGCGTGCAAGGGATTATTTCCGGCGCAACTACGCAGAACCCTTTTTGTACACCAGGCACACAGACACCCACACAAAGCTGAATAGAACAAGATGGAGTTTGATTTCCCGCAGTTTGTGCGTGCGTCGGACAACACTGCTCCGCCGGCGTCGCCGCAGAAGTCCCTCTGGCAGATGGTGATGGAGGCGGGGCCAAACGACGTGCTGCCGGAGCGTGTGGTCCCACGGCGTGCGGCGGCTCACCGAATCGCAGGCTATGACAGCGACAACAGCGAAGGCAGCAACAGGGGAGGCGGCCGTCATAACGACGAGAATGTGTCCGCAAAAGACGGCACAGCTGCTGCCGCACTCACCTCGCGCAGCTCGTGGACGCCCACGCCTTACATGCTTCAGCACCTCATGTCCTCTGGCTTTGTGTCACAGTTCTGCGTGCTGAATGGAATTGAGTGCACTGCACGGTTGCCGCCACCACCGTGCATGCGTCTAAAGGACTTGCAGCTTCCACCGTTTGTCCTCGCACGCCTTCAACGCCAGCTTCTGCGGCCCCGCGCATCGAGAAGGCCAAACTTGCAGGAGCTACGGGAAGCTGTCTTTGGCGGAGCAGTGGCTGCAGAAGCTGACGGCTCTGTGAATGCTGTTTCTGCCGCAGTGGAGGCGGATGGAGAGGAGCTGGTGCTGACGGCACTGCAGCAACTCACACTGACGTCAATGCTGCTGGGCCACCACACCGTCAGTATCGGTCCAAGAGCCACCGGAAAGAAGACAGCAGGGTGGCTGGCCACGGCGGCCGCGACGCTGGCACGTGGTAGCCACAATTCGGAAAATGAAGATGGACCTAGCGAGGATGTGATGAACCGTGAGGCTGGCGAGGCGCAAATGATGCAACCGCGTGCGATGATTCTTGTGAACAGCTTCAGCGAAGTTCAGCAGTGCAACCGCTGGCTTCAGGCTGTCTTCACGGCGGATGCGTTTTCGCCCGTTACATTTCGTCGTGGCGAAGCCGAGCTTGTCGCGTTGCCGGTGATGCACGAGGAGCGCTTCGGCCGCTACGCGGGCGCTGGTCAACAAGCGGCAGTGGCGCCACAACAGCTAACAGCAGCAGTAACAGCAGCGACGCCACCACCCCCACAACCGCCGCAGAGGGCAGAGGTGGATCAGACACGCCAACACCGGCACGTGTCCCGTGGGCGGAGCCGCGAGGCGTCGCATCGTCACCGCCATCACCATCGCAGCGAATCACCGACGTCGCACAAGCGGGAGAAGCGACGACGTCATCGCAGCGATTCGAATCACTCCAGAAAGCGCCGCCACCGACGGAGTCATAGCCGCAGCCATCACCGCGATGAGCGGAGACGTAGTCGCAGGAGTTCGCGGCGGCGCAGTCACCACAGCAGTAGCAGAAAGAGGAGGCGGAGCAGCAGCAGCAGGACACTGCACCGCCACCACCACCGAAGGCGCCGCGATGAACAGCAAGCAAGAGTTGAACGGCACGACAATTCCGACACTCAACAGGTGCCGGACATCCCTACCATGAGTGTACCTTCAACAGCAGTGCCTCCGCCAGTTGTTTACAATCCCGTCGCGGTACATGCGCCCCATAAAGAGATCCCGAAATTCTTGCAGCAGCGTGTGCCTATCCTTATTACGACACACCAGTCGATTGCAGAGGCTCTGGAGAAGGTGCGTGGCCAGGCCGAAGTACTGCCACTGGAGTGCGTCCGTGTTGTGTGTGTCAGCGACGCTGACCGCGTGGCGCAGCCCACTTCGCAGGTTGCTGTTGACGCGTCGTGGTGGATTTCCGTCTCCAATGCAGTCGATGTAGAGTGCCAGTACATCGTGTCGGCCTCGCGAATGTACGATGAGGTGGAGGGATGGCTGCGCAACACACTGCTGCGCGACACACCCGATGTGGTGAACAGCTACCGACAACGCGACGATACCGTGTGGTGTGGCGTGCAGCACTTGGCCGAGGTGGTGGCTGTAGAGGGGATGGAGGAACGGAATGCGCAGCCGATGTTTGAGCGCGTCGAGGCAGTCAAGGTGGATCGTCTCATTCAAATTGTTGCGCAGCACTTCCGCTCGTCCGACGCATCTGACGTGGCGGATCCCTCCTTTTCTTCTTCCGCTGCTCCTGGGTCTGCTGTTGGTTCGTTGCCACCGTCAGTGGGACAAGTGGCCATTGTGGTGGCGTCCCGCAGGGAGCAGGAGGCGGTGCTGCCGCAGCTGCTGGCCGGCCTGCAGCGCCGTGCCGCGCAGGTGCGTGCCACGTGCGACATGCACGATTTTCAGCGCGGCAACGCCGACGTGTTGGTGACGTACGACTGGGCGTTGTGCACCAGCGCCGCATCAGCCGGGGTATCGGCACACGACGCGTCGAGGCGGCGTGTGGAGGTGATTGTCAACTACGCCTTCCCGCGAATGCTGCTCGCGCCGGGGAAGGAGGAGAGCCTGCTGGAGTGCCTCACGATACGCACCCGCACGCTCCTCCACGGCGCTGCCGCAGCCGACGCTTGCACGAAGGACGTCGAGGAGGAGGACGCCGCGCAGGGCGAAGGCGTCAGTGCGTTCTTTGCGGCAGCGTCACGCACAGCTAGGGCGCAGCCGACGGTGTGGACACTGCTGACGGAGCGGCAGATGCACGGCCGACCAGGAAAGCTGCTCATGTCCCGCGCACATGCGCTACTGTCGCAGTGATTAATAAATCGAGGGGAAAAAAAACCTGAACAAATGTTTCCGCGTAGAGGAATGAAGTGCATGCGTATGCGAATGTGTCTTTGTCCCCCAGAAGGTAGCAGCAGCAGTGGAGGTGTAATGAAGCTGGGAAGACAGCTCACCTCTCTCTCTCGGCGATGGGAGAGGCGGATAATGTGGAGACGATAACAGTGTGCTTGATTTGTCCTTGTGTCTGGGGCCGAACGCTTGTTGTGATTGCGCATGCCGCTGCTCCCGCTTCTTGCCGCTCTGCACTAGGAAGAGGCGTCCACACACGCACCGCAGGACTTAGTTACGCACATAGCGTCACGTATGCTCACACGGAGTGTGTGGCTGCGCTCTGCGCACAAGATGGAGGTGCCGGCTTCGGTGCGGCAGCTGTTCCAGTGGTACCCTCGCAAAGGCGGCGAGTTCCTCGGTGACATGCTGGCCGGCCACAACGTCTTCATCGCCGACATCCCGCGCAAGTTCAACGCACAGCATGCGCGCCACTTCTCCCTCGTCGAGTCGCTCTGCATCACACCACTCTTCACGCTGTCGATGGTGCACTACTTCTCCAGCTTCTTCCTCTACCCGGCGCAGCGGAAGGTGATACCGGTGCTCATGACAGAGCTCACCCAGAAGACGGAGACAATGCAGCAGTGGCTGGACGTCATGGCGAAGAAGTCGCCTGCGGATGCGATTGCGTGGCGTGCGGCAATGGCGCTGACACAAGTTGTGCTCTTCCCTGTGTGGCTGCTGCTGTCCTCCTTCGCCCCGCAGCTGATGCACGCCATGCTGGAGCGCACAAATCACATCACGTACCAGAAGTGTGCGTGCATAAACCAAGAGGCGCCGCCGTTCGTGGAGGCCGCCATGACGCAGGCACGTGAGGCGGAGGCGTTCCACAGCCAGCAGCTGAGCATCCCCACGGATTACTGCGCCGCCCTTCTCATTGTTCTGTTGGTGTTGTACTTGACGTCGTAGGGCAGACGCTGGTGTGAGTTTGTGTGCTCGCGCTTATTGGTGCTTGAATACACCTCTAGGAGAGGGGTGCGTATGTGTGTGAGAAGATGAGACGAAAATAACATTTCCCTTTTGGGTTTCACTGCTACTCTTGGTGGGGCCGTGAGTCTTTCACAGGCATTGCCTCCCACACTCTGCCTGGTGGCCGCTGCCGATAGGCAGGCAGCAAGCGGCAATGCGTCACCGCGAATGAGAAGAATACGGGCAGGGTGGTAGATCGTAGGCTTTTGTTTTGTGGTTTCTCCGCGTCACGCAGTTTAAAGAAGTGGGGTCTCACCTCGAGCTGGGCGCTGTGCTTCACGGCACCTTTGAGAATCAACCACTGGATTTGCAGTGCCGGAGAGGGGTCGGTCATATGCGCATGGGTACTCACGATAATGAAGTTGAAACATCTGCCAGCACTCACTGGAGGTGCTCTTGAGGCTCTGCGCGGGGTATTTATTTCACTTGGGGTCATGGGATTCCTCATTGTAGTAGCAGTAGCTGTTTCTGCCATCAGACGGAGGCAGAATATCCACCACGGTTTAAAATTATGGTACTGATGCGTGAAGTACGGTTTTATCACTCTTTTTATGCTATTGACATTTAGAGGTCTTTATTTCTGTCGTGGTGCACGCTCCGTATTTGAACACCTCGGCTCCCTTGTTGTGGTTCATTTGGAGGCAATATTACTCTGTCTTTGATGCCATCGTTGCCGGCTTGTGTAGCGGCCTTCTCTCCTATGCTCTTTCCGATCCTTTGCTTCATCTCTAGGCCAGAGGAAAGTTGGAGCCGTGGGACAGCCATAGTGTTGAGCGGGATAGACGCACCCATATACGGAGAGAGGGAGAGAGAAGTCTGCCGATGCCTCCAAAACAGCAGGCGAAGAAGCAGCGGGTGCGTGTCACCAACAAGGCGCTCGAGGCGCGGCAGTTCTCCACCGTGCGGCTGCCGAGGAAGAGCGAAGTGCACGCGCCGCAGGTGGACGTTGCGCGCATCTACGAGGACCGCGCCCAACGCGGCAGCGGCAGCGGCAGCGGCCCCAAGGACCCCAGCAGCGGCAGCGGGAATAATGCAGCCGACACAGGGCAGACGTCCTCGCTGGCGTTCGATCCCATCCCGAAGGACCCGATGTTTGTTGTTGTGGCGAAGAGCAAGTACTGGCCGCCGCCGCCGCTGGCGGAGTTGCAGGCCAGCAGCGGGGTGCCCGTCAGCGACGGCTTCGACACGTACGACCGCCGCGAGGATGACAAGCAGGCGCGGAAGGAGCACACAAAAATGGTGCGCGGGGAACTCAACCACCCGCGTGGAAAGCCGCGGCAGAACACACTCGTGAAGCTCGACGACAGCGACGAGGAGGGGAAGGGTGAAGGGACGCAGGATTCCGATTAGCGGTCTTGGGCGTTGGGGGCACTGAGGCTGTAGGTGGGCAGGTGGAAGGGTGCGGGCGCTCTAGACATTCTCTCATGCGGGGCGTGGCGGACTGCTGGCGGCGTGCCAGGCGGCAGCAGCAGCAGCGCTGCTATTGTTGTTGCTGCTATTGCTGCTGCAGGCTGTGTAATCATTCTGACTTGTAACGAGTAAGCAGAGGCAGAGAGAGAAGGGGCATGGTATTGCTGCGGCGGGAGGGGATGTGCATTGCCTCTAGTCCTGCGGCTGAAGAGTTTACATGGCTGTTGCCACTTCACTCTTTCTCTTTCTCTCTCTCTGTTAAATACATCAACGCAGCGAAGTAAAAAGAAAAAGACATGCGATGCTGCCGAGTGCGTCGCGGAACCGATCCGGCGTGGCGTCCCTGCTGCAGCGCAGCGCGCAGTACCTCAGCGGCCTGCTGCACAGCGTGACGCACGCACCGCCAGCGTCATGCCCGTCGTCGCTGGGATTCGGCCTCCCTTCCCTTGTGGGCAAAGACACATGTGGCCGTGAGGGTGGGCGCCAGCAGCGGCAGCTCGTGGCGTCACTTCGCAGCATTGCGGCAGCGCACTGCCAGCTCGACGCGAAGTGGAACGTGGCGGAGTTGCAGGCGTCGCTGCTTGCTGCGCTGTTCCCGAAGCCGCACCGCAACAACAGCGTCACACACGTTATGGAGAGCCACGCGCTCGCCGCCCTCGAGAAGGACGTAAGCGACAGTGTTGCGGCACTCCTGCACCTGCCGCCGCGCTTCTACTGGGCGCCGCAGCTGGGAGTAAGGGCAGACGAGAAAATACCGGGGCTGGCGGATCCACCCTTGCCACACTCACGCCACTCACCATTCGTGCCAGCGGCCTCTTACACGCACACATCCACTGTGAGGGCCACTGGCAGCCACGGCGACAGCGGTGGTGGTGGGCTGCTGCACAGCACGTCGCTGGAGAGTTTGATTGTGCTGCTCACGACTGCTCGAGCGCAGGCCCACGCACGCTACCTCAGTGCACACTTCTCCAGCCCAGAGGACGAGGCTCGCCTGACGCAGCAGCTGGTGCTGTACTGCAGTGACCAATGCCAGCCGCTTCTGAGGAAGGCGGCGCGCTGTGTGGGCATTCATCACATTCGGACACTCCAAACGGTGTACTCACCGCTGGCGCACAACTACCCGATGCAGGTGGACATGCTGAAGGCGGCACTCGCGGAGGATGTTGCGCAGGGCCTCTACCCGCTGCTGGTGTGTGGGGTGTTTGGGTCCCGCACCACTGGCGCGGTTGATCCGCTCGACCAGCTTGCAGAACTGTGCCGCAGGGTGAAGGTGTGGTTCCACATTGACGCAAGCCACTCTGGCTTGGCGCTTGTGGCTTCCGCTAATGCCCACTCTGTGCAGCAACAGCAGCGGGAAACTGAACCGGGCGCACAGTCTGCAGCGATGGGAGAGTGGAATGCGGCGGCAGAGGCGGCGTGGCAGCAGCACGCATCAGCCTTCCGCAGAGCTGCGGCTACTGCGGATTCCATTCACGTTGGTGTTTCGACGTCATTTTTGCCAACACTTTCCGCCGTGTCGCCTGCGTCGCTGCTGTACGTGGCGGACGTGGCGAAGGTCGGTGTGGCGCTGCAGCGCATGCACAGCGAGGACGAGACGGGGGCAAACGGGTGGTGCACGCCCGCTGCGACGGATGTGTCGCGGCTTCGACTGGAGAATCCAGAGATGCGGTCGCGCGATATTATCACGCTTGCGCTCACGCTCATGCAGCGCAGGGAGGATGGCTGCATCCGACACGCTGTGCGGGAGCACCAGGCTGCCCTGCGCTACTTGGAGCAGCGGCTGCGTGCGGACGGCCGCTTTGACTGCGCGGTGCATGCCTCCTGCTTCGGCATGGTGCTGCTGCGCTGGCTCACCCTCGCCGATGAGGAGACGGCGGCACTGATGCGGCGCTGCAGCAACATTCTTGCGGCACGCCACGCAGCGAGCGACGATGAAGGGGGCCGACGCCCGCCCCGTGTGTCGCTTGGGCTCACGCGAATACAGCGGCGATTGCACATTTGTGTGAGTCTTTCTCCTTCTACCGCTGCTGATGGTGACGATACGGACGATAGTGGCGAGTGCTTGAGCCGGCACGACGTGGATTTCTTTGTGGATGTGCTGAGGGAGGCCGCAGCTGGAGTGAGTGGTGCCACCGACACGCTGCCGTCGTGACGCGGTATCTCTGGGGGTTACGTAACTCAGATCTGTGAATGCGCTGTGCGAAGCGTGGAGTGTTACGTAGACCACAGAGGAGACATGGAGAGAAGTAGAAGGAAAAGTATCGGATGTTCTCTATTGAGTTGGTGTGCTTTGTACTGTCTGCTTCCCTATCTGCCTTTCTCCACTACTCTTCGTTGCGCGGTACCTCTCGTGGACGCGGTCCTGCACACCGCCCCAGCGAGTGGTTGGGCCGGGGAAGTGAGATAGATCAGCGCACCGATGGGCAGACTCGTGCCGCGCGCCTGGACCGCGCATGCGCCGCAGTCCCTCCTGCAGTGTTTGCCGCACGACCATGCTGCTGCTGCTGCTGCTACTGGCCGTTGCTGGCGCAGGGCGCCGCTGCTGCTCGCCTGCCGCCGCTCGACGGGACCGTTACTGCAGCAGCGGCGAGGTGGGTTTAACAAATTCGACGCCGTCAGCTTCGCCGGCCGCTCGCGGAACGTCGCGAACGCCTTCAACCCACTGGAGATGAATTTGTTCGACGACCCGATGGGTGGCCTCACCGCCGGCCCCGCGGAGGAGCTGTCGACGACGGAGATTGAGAACCAGGTGCGGCTGAACGTCTCCTCTTACCCTCGCTCGCTCTTCTACCTGCTGTACACGCCCTTTGTCGACGTCGTCGCGGTGGTGCTCGAGCGCGGCCTCGTGCCTGACGCGGCGTGCGCGGGCGAAGTGATGTGCCGCTGGTTCACCGACGGCCCAGCGACGCTGCAGAACNTCGTGCCTGACGCGGCGTGCGCGGGCGAAGTGATGTGCCGCTGGTTCACCGACGGCCCAGCGACGCTGCAGAACCCGTCGTGTGTGGTGGAGGCGATGGGTGCCGCGACGTGGCGGAAGCTGTGCGACGGCCTCGACGCCTTCTACGCGGATGTGGAGCCGGTGATGCCGCTGACGGCGGCAGTGCGCAGGCACCGGCTGCCGGAGGAGCTGCTGGTGCCGTTCCTACGCCAGCTGGCGATGGACCTGCTGGTGCCGACGCGCAAGCGGGCGGTGTTGGAGATACTCCCGGGCCTCATCCTCGGCCTCGCCAACGGGCGTGCCCCCGCTGCCTTGTGCTTTCCAGCCGACAGCCAGCGTGAGCGGGCAATTGCGGCGGCGGATCTCTTCCTCGCCGCGGGGCAGGAGACGGGCAACACGGACCTCGCGTACTTGGGCATTCAGCTCCTCCGCGCGAATGACATTCCCGTGCCGTTTCTGCGGCAGAAACAACTGACAAATGTTTTTTCAGCCGCTACACGCATTCAGACGGACTGGCAGATGCGCGTCANCGCGAATGACATTCCCGTGCCGTTTCTGCGGCAGAAACAACTGACAAATGTTTTTTCAGCCGCTACACGCATTCAGACGGACTGGCAGATGCGCGTCAGCGGTCAGCTGGTGGAGGTGCTGCCCAAGTGGATGGATTACTACAAGAAGGTCCATCACGACAATGTGCTGGCAATGAAGCGGCTCAACGAAGTAGCAGCGGCAGCAGCGGAAGGGGAGAACACGACGGTGAAATCCGCAGCTGTCGTGGCGCAGTCACGTGAGTCGGGAGAATGCCGCCGTGACGGTACGACGGGCGGCACAACCGCCACTGTTGTCAATAGCAACCGCAGCAGCGGCAGTTACGACGACGACGACGACGACGACGGTGTGCACGATTACTTCACAAGCCACCGCACCGAGAAGGCGGCCCGCCTCTCGGATCTTGAGAGCCGCATCGTGGAGTGCGTGCGGAAGAGAGAGGTGGAGTGGCGTGACGACGACAACCAACTCTACTCCCGCTTCAGGCGGAGGAGGCTGTCCTCCTTGGAGGAGACAGACACACATGAAATAGAGAAGGTGAAGCAGCAAGAAGACGTTGGGAAAGCGGAGGAGACCAAAGCGAAACAGAGGGTGAGGCAGACACGTAAGAAGGCGGTGACGCCTGAGGAAAGTGAGAGGGATGCTAGTGCCGACGCTCCAGTTGCAGCTGGAGACACCACGAAAAGTCTGCCTGCCGATGAGGGCAGCGAGGCGCCGAAGAAGGCGAAGGGGCGCCGTGGGAGGAAAGCAAAGACGCCTGCGCAGGCGTGGCTTGAGGAAAACAACGACAACGACAGCAGCGACAAAGGTGCTGTTGAGACCTTTCCTGCAGCAGATCGTAGCACCTGTGAGGGCACCGGCGAGAGCGTCGACCAGGAAAAAAGCGGCGCGCAGAAAGCCAGAGGGACGCCGCACGGTGTTGGCTCGTTGCTGAGCTTCTGATGGTGTGCTGCTGCTTGATCACATTGACGTTATGCTGTGTGTGTGTCTGTGTGTGTGTGGGCCTTGCGGCCTGGAGCGGTAAATTGCGCCATATCCACTGTGTTTCTGTTGGGATGAAGGGCGGAGCACACACGATGCGATTTGGCCGTGCTCCGTTTGACACACAAGCAGTGAGACTATCTTCTCTCCCTCTCTTTCTCCGTCTATCTGTTCCTCTCCTTTCTCTCTACCGACTGTTCTGCTTCGGGGAGCTTGCTTGTAGGCGAGACAGGCGTATTTTTTTTTTTTTTCGTGCCTTCTGGTTTTGTACGGTGTTAGGTGTGTGCGTGTGTGTTGGGCGAGAAGATGGGTGTCTTGGGGCTGCGCAAGTTCATCGACGGGTCCGCCTGCACGAAGTTTCTTCCTGCCGACGCGGAGGAGGC
>NW_008825916.1:11735-19059 GCF_000691245.1 Trypanosoma grayi | reverse complement strand
CCTCCGTATACCTTTTCCACGTCGTGTGTGGTCGTGTGTCGCTTCTGCTGCTGCGTGGTGCTCACCCCCCAGCCAATGCAGCACCAATCGCATTCCTGTTGCTGTGTGGGTGGTTGTCGTGGGGGACGCACCTCATTCCTTATTGATGCGTTCGCTCACCCCGCGCACCCTTTCTCCATTGCTTTCTTCTCTCTCTCTCTCTCCCACACTCATTCACACACGCACACACATTCTCGCTCTGTGTGTATTTCCGAAGAAGATTTTTATCCGTCTTTTCGTCTTTTTTTTTGTCCTATTCACTTCTCCTCCCGATTCGCACGGAGAGGCGGTGGAAGGGGCAGAACGACACACAGACATACGCACTCACTGCCGTCGCGGCAGAAGCTGGAAGACATACGGGCACGGGCGGGGATCGAATCAGGAAAAGAAAGGCGCACGGAAACTCCACGGCAGCTGTACCGCCCCACTTTCTTCGACTGTCCATCCCCCTTGCCGCTACCAAAGTAGGCGGAGTGGGGCGTGGATACACCCAGGGGCAGAAAAGGGACGCCCGCGGGGCAGCCTTGCAAGCATACACAGACGCACGCACAATTTCCAGTTGTTGTGCTTTTTTTTGTTTGTTTACTTCATTTTTTTTAAGTTCCGTCTCATTTTTTTTTGATTTGCTTTCTTTGTCGTCGTTGCATTCTTGGCTCCGCAAAAGATGACGTCAGTCGGCGCGAGTGACGCACGTCGGGAAGTTGCTATCAGTACCACCTCCAACAATCATACAAACAACAATAGCTCCAACGACGCTGCATTATCGTGGAGCAAGACCATCGTGGAGTCCCTCGGCGAGTTGCTCCGCCACCTTCAACTGCTGCGCGTTGCTGCGACGGCGGACGAAAGACATTGGCACGGGGGGCACATTCACGAAGTGCCGCCGCATATCCAGCAGCGACCGATGCATATGCACGGAAGCAGCTCTGATACTGGTACTGCTACTTCTGCCTCTGTCGCTGTTCCCTGTCCTGGTGTGTCACTTGAAACTGTGGCGCTCCTTACCGATTGTGTGGAGTGTGATGTAAAGCGGCTTCTACCTGTGACAATGAAATCATGCGATGCCTCAGCGGAGGGCATGCAAGTGCGGTTCCACTTGCTCGAGGTCCTGAACTCCTGTTCGGAATGTATCTCCATTTCCAGAAACAACAGCAGTAGTGGTGCTTTCAGCGCCGCCCGCCATGCATTGCCATCTCTACTGGACAATGTCGTTGCTTGCGTGAAGGTGGCGCTGGACCGCATGCAGAGCAGCAACGCCACAATCGTCGAATCCACGGAGTCCGTGGTCGTATGCTTAGAGAGTGAAACCAAGAGTGAGCATGTGGAGCGCGTTCATACAGGTCTACCCATTCACCGTAAAGTTATCCGCTGCATCACGCGGTCCCTCCACTCGGTGAGCTGGTGGCTGCGGTTCGACAGCCGCGTCATCCTCTCTGCTGCCGCGTTGCGTGTCATGGCGGGGCTTTGGGCTGTGGTGGTAATACTAGCAGTCACTGCGCTCATCCTTGACCGAGGCACGCTGAGCGTCGCCCAATCCTCTAATTCTCTCGGCGACGGTTTCTTCTCCCTTGGTGGTGGTCGTGTGAACAGATGCAGCATTCGTTTCGCTTTTGATACCGCGCAGCTTGCCTTGACGTTGGGGCTCGGCTTCGTCCTCCTCAGGGCGCTGGCAGCGAAGACTTCCGAGCAGGCCGCCGTTGAGGCGCTGTTGGACAATAAAGCCTTGCGGATGCGAATAGACGATGGTACAGCACATGTTGTAGAGGGCAGGGCTCTTACGGAGGCTCAGCCTCCGCTCTCGGTGGCTTCCCCCGAAACTCCAAGGTATGTACACTCAGTTGATTCAAAGCAGAAGGAGGAACAAGAAGAGCAACACCAGCAGCAACAGAATACGGAAGTTGAGGCATTTTCATGTGGTAAAGCGTTTGATGTAGGAGCCACAACCTCGAGTTCGTCTCCCCTGCCGTGGAACCACCAGGCGTCTTTGCCACAACTAGCAATGATGAGTAATACACCGGTTGTATTTCGGCCCATTCCCACTGACGCAGACAACAACAGCGAGGCGGCAGCTACACCCGACGAGGATGACGCCGGATTTGTCTTTCCTCCACTGTGTGCACAGGCGGAGCGGGAGGTGCCTCGGCTACTCGGTGAGGTGCAGAGTGGAGTTGCCGACAGATACAACGATTTTGCTCAGTTTCTCCATGTGGACCGTACAGCGAAGGTATGCCGCCACCTCGTAGAGAATGTACAAGACTGCGTGTGTCCACTGGTTGTGGTGGAATGCAGCAACCTTCCCACTACAGGGCGCAGCAACCGCAGGTCCACGGCCAGTGCGCCGAAATACCCCGTTGTTTATTGTAATTTCGCCGCTCTCGAACTCCTCCATTACCGCTGGCTGACAGATGTCGCTGGCAAAGAGTTGAAGAGTGTCCTGAGTCTCTACCGCAGCGCAAGACGGCCGACAGGGAAACGGCGGTCAGGGGGCGGGCGGAAAGTCTCCACACTGCCTGCTCTGCCGCAAACGCAGCACCAGACATCGCACGGCCGCCTCTTTCTGGTCCCAGCTCCGCCGTCGCAACAGCAACAACAAAAACAGCGAGAGAAGCGGCAGCGTTTGGAGGAAATTTCCGACATCAGGTGGCTATTTGAAGAGGGTGTGGAGGAGCAACTTACGGTGCTTGTGACACAGAAGGCATCATATTTTGACGTGTACGCTATGAGCATCAGCCAGGTGACGCTGCCGTCCTCCTTCTGTGACCCAACACAACACACCACACCCCACTCTGCGGAGAAGTCGTATCTGGTGCTGCTGTTTCTTCGTCCAGTCACCAGTGATCTAGACGGTGTGCCACGTCCTGTCACCAGCAGCGTCGCCCGTGAGGAAACCATACAGAGAACGAGCAAGCGACAGTCGACAGTTAGCAGCGACCCTGTTTTTTGTGTTTCTCCTATTAGTAGTATTAGTGGTGGTGGTGGGACGCAAAAGCGTGCTTCGACGACTGGCAGCAGCACCGTCTACGCGTTGGGCAATTCAGCCCCACTTACCACTGAGCGCGACGGAGCCGATGTATTACCGCGGCACAGTTTGACAAATCAGCGCTCCCAAAGCACACGAACGGCAGCGGCGGTGACGCACAAACGCTCTAAGCGGCGCTCCACGACAAAGGGGTCTTGGTCGCCTATGTCAGTGGAGCGTGGTCACGTTGTGGACCAAATCACGGCACATCAGCTACGCCAGAAGTTGGAGAGTTTGACAGCAGTGCGTGAGGTAGAGGTGTCGACGGGTGTTCCGGATACCTTTCTCCTCAACTTTGTTGCCCTTATGATCTTCGTTCACAGGATGCTGAAGAGGCACAAGCGAGTGAAGTGCCGCGTGGACGCAGAAAATATGTTTATTATCCTTGAAATAACGGCGGAGGACGGTGTCAGATTTATCAGGGGCGATAGGCGTTCCATGGACGATGGTGCCTCTTCCTCTTCGCATGATGTTACAACAAGCGACAGCGGGAGCAAAGGCAGTGGGACGCCCGATGGGGCTATTGGTGCGTTTCTCTCACCCAGCCTGTTGGAATACCTGCATGTTTGCGATGCCTCCATTCATCTCAACCCGAATGGCTGCATTATACGGTTTCCCTACACCACAAATGAGCGTCTGGCACTCATGGGGGATGTTGGCACGCTGCAGCTTTCTACTGTCAAGGGACTCTCATTGTTTGGCGTGGCCGCCACGAATGCACTGACAGAGGAAGCCTTGGCGCTGACAAGTGGAGAGATGATTCACTTGGACCAATATGCTGCGGCTGAAGAGGCGTTCTCAGAGGCGATACGCAAGACCAAATCACTGCCACCACGAAGAAGGGATGCCGGCGTCAAAAATTTTCCCCCGCCCATGAACAAAGGCGGCAACACAGGACAAGAAGGCAATAATGTATTCTTTTTTGGTGTACCACTGGTGCAGCCGATGGAGGAAGTGGCAGGGTCTTCGTTGGACAGCATGTGTGGATTACCTTTTGTATTGGGTGGTCATGTGGTAAGGAGTTTGGAAGGCACTGGTAACGCTGCGGTGGCCGAGACGGTGGCAGCGGCGGCAGCTCAAGAAGCGGCAGCAGCAGCAGTGACTGCAGCTTCAGCACGGGCATCTAAGTCCTGCTCAGATGCAGCTCAATCAGCGTCCCCTGATTGGCCGTCGGGTTCAGGACAACAGCGAGTTGATAATATCTTTGGTAAATCCCACACACGTAGTGGCAGCGATGCTATGGGAACAAGTATTTCTTGCAATAGTCCCCTTGGAGCCAATGTAACGAGTTACTGCAAACGGTACCTTCACGTATTTTTGTATATGAAGGAACACCGACCGGACGTCATACAGCAGCTCTGGGCAAGAGGGCATTCGGCAACAGTAGTGACGGATCCTGCAGTTATGAAACGTTACCTGCTCATTGGCATGAATATCTTTGATGTAGTCTTCATCGAGTGGAATGAGAAACTAGTGAAGCCAGATATTCGCGACCTCATCGCCGCTGATTCGGGAAAGCAGTCGACTACGTTGTATCTACTCAACGAGGATGTCTATAGCCTTCCGCTGCCACCAGGAACACCCGATGAAGCGGTACTGCGGATGCGTGACATTGCGGATATCTTCACTGATCCTGCAATTGGCCACAACGTGAGTCTATATATCCGGCAGCGCCGGCTTCGTCACGAGATGGTGCAAATTCGCTGGCGGAAGAGCTACCAGATTGTTCGTCAGATTGGCGGTGGTGCATTTGGGGATGTATACGAAGTTTATGTTTTCGTGTCGCGCGGACGCTTGGCAATGAAGCGTCTGTTCCTCAATGGTGCTAATAACCACGTTCTTGAACAACTTAACCGTGAAGTGTTGATAATGAGCCAGCTGGATCACCCGAACATAGTCGGTTTCTCCCACTCCTCTATGGAGGAGAACGCCTATTGCATTTTTATGGAGTTATGTGATGGGACATTGGATAGTCGAATACACAGCGACTCCGTAACGTCTCAAAACAACCGAAACCAGCAGCGACTGGGGAGCCAGCAGCCACCTTTGCCGCGGCTATCGGCGCCTGCACCATTTCAAGTTTCTTCTGTTTCTAGTACACCTACTACATCCAATTTGGATTCCGATGGAACTCTAAAGGGACACGAGCACCTCACAGCACGAGAGTTGGTACTTGTTCTACACGACATTGCTAGTGGTATAGCATACCTTCATTCCCAAGGCATCGTCCATCGTGATATTAAGCCTGGTAATATCCTGTTTGTCAACGGTGTAGCGAAAATTGGCGATTTTGGTAGCGCTGCAGAGGAACGCACCGCAAAACCGCTCACCAATATGAAAGGAACTCTGGCGTACATGTCACCTGAAGTGGTGCTCGGGGAGCCATATGGAAAGCCCTGTGACATGTGGTCGTTTGGGTGTCTGGTAGCGGAAGTTATTGGGTTACGCCTCGGGCACCTACAGGGATTGCACATGCCAGCGCTCGTGGAGCTGTACAAGTCGATTCCTCCCACAGGAAGCCTCCCCATTACTGTGGCGAACTACAAGGGTGGGACGCTTCAGCACCACTACGGGGAGAGCACAGCGCAAAAGATATTGGGGGCGATGAAGACCGCCTATAATGACGCTTGCAACGAACGTCGTGAGGCAGTGGCGCCGCGCCGCCGTGGTGCATCCATCACACGTCGCGACAAAAATGACCCCTTCCACCATGAAGACTCGGAGGATACACAACATCAGAGCTGCACGAGCTGCGATTCTACACGTGCTGTGGCATACATTAGCACCAACAGCACCGCGTTCCTCGGCTCTGGCAAGGCAGAGCTGCCAGAGAGTCTTGTGGAACTGCTAGAGGCGCTCTTCCACCGCGACCCGCAGCAGCGCATGACGGCGGAGGAGGTGCTCGACCACCCCGTAACATGGGACGTGGAATGGGTGGAGATGGTTACGCGTGCCGTAGAGGAGATATGCCCGCTTGAGGCCGACTACGCATCGGCTGAGGCCTCACACGGGGGGGAATCTACTGCAGGGATGGAGGACAGCTTGAACCTCTCCATCAATTCGACGTGAGGCAAATGTTTTTCTTTGTGTGTGTGGTCAAGTTTATCCCAATTGCGGTGCTGTCCGCTCGTCGCCAAAGCACCCACTCACTCACGAACAAGAATATATATATATATATATAAACGCGCATATGTGTGCGTGTTACACAATGCCCATCTGGCTTTTGGGTTTTTTTTTTCACTGACGCGTTTAAAGAAGGAACGTCAGTAGTTATTGTCATTTTTCGTTTAGTCGTGTCGCATGGCGACATTCAATCTGTGAATACAGGATTGTGTGTTTGTGTTTCGTATATGTATATATATATATATATATATATATACTTTTCCGCGAATGAGGGGCAGACGGCGTACTACTGACAACAGTAGCACACGCCACCATTTGTTTGTGGGGCGGTGCCGTTCGTCGGGATCTCTCGTGCATTCTTGTTGGGTCATTCTTTTCAATTTCTCCGTACGTGCAGTTGTTGTTGATTTCTACTCCTCTTCATGTTTCTCTTCTGCTTCTGCAGTCATAAGGAAGCCGTCACAGATGCGGCTCAAGAGGGGAGTGGAATAAATGATTGTTTGTGCTTTATGCTTTATTTTTGCTGGTGCTCACTCGCTGTGGTGTGTGCGTTTCTTGCGCACTCTCTCGTTTTACCTTCCGCACCACACTTTCACGCTTGGATGTTGAGGGCTTCGTCAAATAAAGGCTAAAGCAAAAGGAAAGGAAATAAAATGGGACGAGGGACTTCGAGTGATCTTTTTTTCTCTTTCTCTCTCTCTCTCTATCTCTATCTCTCTTTGTGTGTGTGTGTGTGTGTGTGTCTTGTTTCGTCTATACGCGTCATATGCTATACGCTTGGTTCATTCCGTTGTGCGAAGACGTCCCTGTGTGCGTTCAATGTCTGCATTCCTTTTTTTTCCTGTGTGTGTGTGTGTCTCGTCTGTTCGTACTTTCGCTTTAACAAGCAAATACTTTCTCTCTCTCTCTCTCTGGTTCACTTATTCACTCTGTGTTTTGCTCAATGCCGGGTCGCCGCTGCGAGTCGTACGCATCACTGACGCATATGCGGAGTTGTGTATTGCCGGGCTGGCGTTGTTGTTGTCACACACCACGGTGAGGGGGTGGAGATGCGCGGCGTGGTGTGGAGCTGCATTGTGCTGCTGCTGAAACGCATGTCTTCTTTTCGAACTCGGCATCGCCACTCTCCTTTCTTTCCTTCTT
>NW_008825916.1:9539-11645 GCF_000691245.1 Trypanosoma grayi | reverse complement strand
ATATATAGGCACAGCCCACGACAACAGGAGGTGAGCATGACCGAGTGTTGGTTGATGGCACCGCACATCACGGACCAAACAGCTCCGAACCGGCGCTGCCCAAATGTCCCCTTCGACACGGCTGCTTTGGCAGAGTTGGGTGTCTTCTACCGTCGCTTTAGCAACACCGAACTGCAGGACCGCGCGGCGTTGATTGATCGTCTCAAGCAGCAGCTGCACTACGAGGGCCACGACACGGTGTGCATTGCGCCCAAGCCGGAAGCGGGCGGTGAGGCGGCGTTCGCGGCCACCATGGCGAAGTTCTTCGAGGAGCACATACACGAGGACGACGAAGCGAGGCTTGTGTGGGGTGGCTCCGGCTACTTCGATGTGCGCAACGCAGAGGACGAGTGGGTGCGGATTTACGTTGTCAGCGGGGACTGCATCATCCTTCCCGCTGGCATATACCACCGCTTCACTGTTGATGCCAACGCGAACACGGAAGCACTGCGTCTTTTTAAGGAGAATCCAAAGTGGGTGGCGATACCGCGCCCGTGCGAGGACAACCCTGTGCGCCGGCGATACCTGCAGTTTCTCCACCGGCGCCGGTGTACAATCCTGGGCGACGTGGGCCCCACAATAAGCTGCAGTATAAACAGCAACAGTAGCAATCTTCTCGTGTCCGACCCTCACTCGCTGGATATGTGCCTGGACACACTGCTGCAGCATCGCGCCGGGAAAGTGGCGTGTGTGGTGCTGTACTTCACGGGTGCTGTCCTTCCCGCAACAGGGGGGAAGTCGTGGTGTGCCGACTGCGTTGCGGCGGAGGAGGACGTCCGTGTGGCAGTGCACCTGCTGCAGGAGAAACGGAAGGAAACGTTGTTTCTGCAGTGTGATGTGGAGCCATCATTCTTTGGCACAACTCACCCCTACTGCACGCACCCTGTAGTGAAACTGAAGAGTTTGCCGACCGTTATGATTTTGGAAGTAACGCCAGTTGTGAATGTGTTATCATCATCTGTGGCAGAAAACGAAGCCACGAATCATAAAGCCAATGGATGCTGGAAAGACCGCGTCAATATTGTCGTGCGCAGCGAGCATCCGAGTGTGGCTGCCTTGACACAGTGGTAAGATGCGAAGAGGACGAAGGAGCCGCGGGCAATGGGGGGGGAAATGGCTGTATGTGTGTACATATGTCTGTGTGTGTGTGTGTGTGTGTGTGTGTGTGTGTGTGTGTAAGAGAGGAAGATGAGCCTCAGGCCTCATCGCCGCTCGTCGCAGACGCACAGGTTGAGAAAAAAAAATAAGACACCGATCAGCTGAGGAAAAATGCACGTATTTCGCAAGAAAAAATTAACAACGAAGCATGGCAGTTGTGGTGGAAGCTGAGGATCACAGAGATAAGGAAAATGTGGGATGAAGCAGTGAGGTGGGAGGTGTCTCCCTCCCGTTTGCTTGTTTTTTGTTGTTTGTTGTGTATTTGTGTGTTCTCTTTTGAATTTTATTTAAAATCACTTGCTTTGTATCGTCGAAGTCTGCAGCTCCCTCTTTCCTTGATTTTTTGCTCTTTCGCAGCGCAGTTACTGAGAGCATGTCTGGTACCAGCGTCTTGTTGCTCGCCCTGGCTCTGCTGTTTCACGTATTTTCTCTATATCTATCTATCTATCTAATTGTCGTGTGTGTGCAGAAAGCGGCGTCTTCACTCACAGTCTTCCTTCTCGCGTCATTATTACTATTGTTATTATTATTACTATCATTACGGCATGCCGTTCTTTCACATCCCCGTGTGGAGCTTCGCATGAGGCGCGGCTGAAGGCGGTATGGTGTGTGGACTTGCAGTTGCTGTGGGTAGTAACTGTCGCAATAGGAGTGAATAAAGGCAGGAGACGTTATTACTCTTTTTTTTGCTGTTTGGTTTTGTTTTCATGCGGGCATATGTTCTCTCGTCGTGTGGCATACACATCTCCACGGAGGTTGAACCAAACAGCTGGTGATAAGACTTGAAATTAAACGCTGCACTTCGCCGCACAGCAGCATAGAGTATGAGCTGCGTGGCACAGGAGGCGGGGGTGGGAAGAACGCCTGCATCGAGGCATCTGGGTTCCACCTGCTAGTGGGATTGGACTT
>NW_008825916.1:0-9415 GCF_000691245.1 Trypanosoma grayi | reverse complement strand
GGGGGGGGGGGGGGGGGGATTTTGATATCCTGTTTGGTTTCGGTTTTGTTGATGTTGTTGCCTGGTAGGTATGTTCGCTGGCACACGCCATTGTGGTCTGCTTCGGCGGTGTGAGTGGCGCAGCGTGCACATCTGCGCGAAAACATCGTGCTGTGTGTTTTCTGGTCTTTGTTTCTCCCCCATTGCGTGCTTCACCGCGAAACAACGGTGTTTCCTCTGTGTATGCAGAGGAGGAAATATACAAGAAGAAGAAGTGGATATTTACAAAGAGGAGATCTGCGTGAGAAGTATAAAGAGACAAAAAAAAAATCTCAACGACAGAAGTGTGGCGAGGCTGAAAACGTAAGCCAAATCTTGCTTACAGGCCAGGAAGTAAAGTTAAAGGAAGAAGAAAGCGGTTGGAAATACACAAATATACGCACAAACGGTGTATGTATGTGTGGTCCGCATCCAATATTCATTAGTGTTTAGTTTTCTTTAGTGTGTGTCTCTCTTTTGACTCACTGGTATTTCAAAACTCGCCGAGAGAGTGCAGAACAGCCACTGGGGGGAGCACAATGCAGAATAAAGAAGAGCGACAGCAAGAGGCCCCCGCACCCCTGATGGTGCCGCGTGTCTGCCCGCTTCCGCTGGACGACGCCCAAGACGTGAGCCGCGGCCCACCCTCTGCACTTTTGCGCAGTGGCGAGCCTGGCTCCCTGCGGTGGGACAGCGTCAGCTTCTGGGACGACGGTGACACCACACCACACGCCGAGTCATTTGCGCCGTCCATGTTTCACGGATGCCCGAGTGAAACAACATCTGCCTCCATGCGGTACTCACGTGTGACGTGGAAGCGGCAACAAACCCGGACCCGCCTGCAAGATTGGTCCAAGTCGAAGCCCTACTCGTTTCACCGCGACGAACGCGTGTTCCTTAACCTTCCTAAGGAGGAGGTGGTGCAACGGAGCGGCTCGCACAGCCGTGAAAATGGTCTTGGCAGCGAGACACAAAACACCGTTACTGCGGCCTCGTCGGACAGAATGAGGGGGAGTACCGCCAGCGACATTAAGCCAGCCCCCCTTACCAGGAGCCACCTTGAGAGACACGTCAGGGGCAGCGGTGTGGCGCCCCCCGGTCCGGTGAACGAGACACCTCGCACCAGCAGCGTCGCGGAGTGGAAGCCGTACTTGGCATCCAGTGTGAGGCGCAACATAAGTGAGGCCTTTGGCACACCGCAGTCAGGTGGCGGCTGCGGTGACAACACAGCTAGATGTTCCACTGCGGCATCGGCGCAGCGGTTTGGCGCCCCCCCACAGACGAAGCGTTCGTTGCAGGGAGCAGCATCCACAAAGTCCCAAACAGTCGACTCCGAAGAGAGCGCTGACGAGGAGGAGGAGTTTGTCGCACGCTTTTACGCTGAGCAGCACGCACTCCGTCGGCAGTCGCAAAACCACCCCAACGGAGCGGACACACCATTGCCCTCAACAGTCACTGCTGAGGGTATCCACCACGACGAACCCTCCCAAAAAACAAGAATTCCAGACCACACATTACCGCAAACTACGTTGGGAGCGTCTCACGAGACTCATATTCCCTACACAGGCGGTGAGGACCCGATTAAACCTGATAGCACCCTACAGTCCAAGAAAAGCCCAACACCCATCACCCTAGAACAAACTGACAAGCCTGTGAGTTGCACCACATTGGAAGAATTCCGTCAATACATCATTCAAGGTAAAGCACGAAAATTAGAACGGAAAAACGAAACAACAACCATTGCTACGGTAACAGAAGAACAACATATTCAACCCTGCCACATCACCAACACAACAAGCAATGGATTGCATGGCAACAACCTCACCGCTGAAGAAAGTATACCACTCGAACAAAGACCATGGAATAACAGCATGGCTACAGTAGAAAAAAACGTCGAAGAATACAATAACATCACAGCAGCTGCACAGCAGGGTGAGGAGCTGCTCGTCTGCGCACTGGCACTGGGTGAGGAGGAGCGGCAGGGCCGTGGTGCCATTGCTGGGCAGGAGGAGGCCAACCGGATCAGCATGCTGAGTGCTGCACAGCAGGGTGAGGAGTTGCTCGTCTGCGCACTGGCACTGGGTGAGGAGGAGCAGCAGGGCCGTGGTGCCATTGCTGGGCAGGAGGAGGCCAACCGGGTCGGCATGCTGAGTGCTGCACATCAGGTAGGGTGGTCCTCATGTAGTTTTCCTGTAAGTGGGCCAGTGGTTGGGTCTTACGTTGGGGTGCTTGAAGACTCCAATGCTCTTGCGGCGTGGCCTTCTTCTTGTGGTGTAGGAGGATCGAATAGTAATGGTTCTGCATTGCAGGATGGTTCTTTGGCTTTTGATGATGTGGAGTCTACTGTTGTTAAGGGAGGTGTTTATGAGGCACTTGTTGGTGAGTCTGCTGTTGGAAGTGCAAATGCTGTAGTGGGGGATGTTGCACCAGCTCCAGGTACTGTAGATCGTCCCACATACGACATTTCTGCTTTAGCTGTGGAGGAAGGTCACCTTTCCGTCGTTGCTGGTGATATCGGGGAGGGGAGTATCGCAGATGCATCTGAAACATCAGTTGCTGTGGATGCGGTTGTTGATACACCGGTGCATCCGATGCTATGTTCGCCTGGGGGGCGTCTGACGACGCTGCCGCATGGTGATCCCCTTGGCCCAGACTTGGATGAGGAGATGGAGCTTTCACCGATGTACACGTGGTGGAGTTGTTTGATGAGGCCATTTGCGTGTTGTGGGGGCCGGGCGCAGCGGTACTACCTCTCAGAACGTCCTGAGGATGTATAAATTTTNTTGTTTGATGAGGCCATTTGCGTGTTGTGGGGGCCGGGCGCAGCGGTACTACCTCTCAGAACGTCCTGAGGATGTATAAATTTTTGCGAAGGAGGGTGGCAGTCCCCATTACGTTTTTCGTCTATGAATCGGGTGTCCACTTTAGTGGTGCATTGGCAAATATTGGTGCGAGTTTGCTGCCGCGTTTTGCTTGCTTGTGTATCCTATCTTCGTGTGAGTATCACCTGTTTTAATTTTGTGACTAAGTGAGTGTGGTGTTATGTGCTTTTAATTCACGGAAGGTGGTTCTGTTGGTGACTTGATGTCATTTGCCTTTTTTTTTTGTTTTGGTGCCAGCGTGTGTGGATGATATACTCGTTAATCACTGTATTTTTTCCCCCCTATTCACAAAATACTTCGGGCGTTTGCGTACATGTGTGAAGTAGCGAAGGCGATGCAGCTTAATCTCCCCCCGCCGCCACTCATACATATCACGTTCAGCGGCCAGCCGGCCGTCTCCACGGGTGTGGTAAACCTCGCCGCACTCCTGGGCAACACGGAATACTTGCTTGTTAGGGTCCTCCCCACAGGTGACCGTGTGAGAGAGGAAGATGGGTATATTGACAGCGACGATGGTGTTAACGACGGTATTTACAATAATGGCAGCAGCAATGGTGCGGTATCTACGCAGCGGTGGCAGCGGCTGCAGTTGTGTGAGCACGCGGGACTACCGCTCGGATGTTTCGCTGTGGAGGATGGCGGCAGCTATGAGGTGGTGCGGCGTGGTGACGTGCGATTTTCAAGTACAGAGGCCGTGGTGAAGGACGAAGCTGCAGTACCAGCAGAGGCGGTAGCGGCACCTAGGAAGCAGAAGAAGCGAGATAAGAAGCGAAAGCGAAGGGAAGAAACGGAGGAAATGCTGAAGACGAACGCGAAGCCTCGGCGTCAGAGTGATAGGAAGGTAACAGAAGCAGCAACGTCAGAAGAAGTGGAACAACATAATGAAGGCACAGAGGAAGTGAACGGCGGTGGTGCAACGAGTGGGGTGGTCCGGCTGCAGCGGGTGCATCTCGAGACGCCCGCCACTCAGACACTAATGGAGGAAGAAGAGCAGCAACAGCAAGAAAGGGAAAGGCGGTCGGTTTCGCCGCCATTAGTGGCCTCACACCTGCCGATCATGGAAGCAAAAAAGCGTCGCCGTCCACTAAATAACAGTAGCAGCTGTGGCTCATCACGCTCTCGTGACGAGCAGCAGCAGCAGCAGCAAGCGAAGCATCACAGTCGAGATGAGTACACTAAGGAGACTCAACATGGAATGGAAAACGCGAGGGCGATGGAGCCGAATCGAAGTGAAACCCCGACGCCCCCACGCCGAACTGCATCGAGTTCAACCACAAATGATGAGGCGCATGCGTCGCGCGTTGCGGGCGCAGCAAGAGTCACGAAGGCCAGTCCAGTTGCTGCCCAAGATAACGGTGTTGGCAGCCCGCAACAGGATGTCTTGCGCAATGGAGCCATGCCCCTATTACCGCCACCTGAAGCAGAAGAAGATGCGCAGGCAGAAGTAGAATCCCGAGACAGCAGTAGCAGCTACAGACCCTCGAATGGGATTCACGGCACCTGGGTGCCACAGGAGAGTCCGGCATTGGGGTTCACTTCGGTCGACAACACACTTTCACAGGATTTCAGCTTGGGGTCGTCTTCCGTCACCTCCTCTGCGGACTACGTGTATTGAGCGTGTGCGTGACTGGGAAGTCTGGAGACAGATGCAAGAGCTAAGAAAAAGGAGGCCAGTGGGGTTGGTGTGGTGTATTCTAACGATATAATTGTTTTAAGTCAACTTTAACTGCTAACGCTTATGTGTCCACTTGTTGTTCGTTGTTTTTCCCTCAGCTGCGTCGCTCGCCCACATGCCTCTGGCTACACAAGGGGTCTATGTGTGTTGGTGTGTTTGTCCCCCCACACATGATTTCTCTCTCTTCTTCGGCAACTGGGTTTACGCGACTCTGTCCGGCTGCTGCTGCTGTGCAGCACCCCTTGTGGACACTGCACTTGTTTACTGCAAGTGTGTGGCAGCGACGCTTCCTTGGTCTCTTGGCTCGTCCTCTTTTGGCTGCTGTTTTGCCTTGGCGCTTTGCAAATTGCCTTTTGCTTGCTTCTCTACCTGCTGTTTTTCCTTGGACTTTGCTCCACACATATAATATATATATATATATATATAACGAATGAGGGATCGAGAGAGACGGCAGCGTGTTTAAGAAAAACACGAAAAGGGAAGAAAAACAGTTGTGCACCACAAACCACAAAAAAAAAAGTAGCGGGAAGTCCTGAGGAGACCGCAACGATGAACAATGCATTAGATCCTGCAAGGGCCGCTCAGTTCCTTGACATGATGCTGCGTCGGAACAAGATTGTGCTCATATCTGCCACATACTGCCAGTTCTGCACGAAGCTTAAGATGCTGCTGATTGAGCTGAAGCACCGCTTCGTGTCCCTCGAGATCGACATCATCCCCAATGGGCGGGAGGTTTTCACAGAGGTCGTTGGCCGAACAGACGTGCACACAGTGCCGCAAGTCTTTCTAAACGGTAAGTACCTTGGCGGCTACGACGAGCTGGTCGCGATGTACCGGCGCGGGGAACTCTCGGCGACGCTAGAGAAGCGGTGATATATGAGGCAGTTGGTGTATTTGTTTCTCGTATATAGTCACGCGCACATACATACTATATATATATATATATATAGTATGTGCTTGTTTATTGGGGAATGAATGAGGCATGCGCACAGNATATATATATATATATATAGTATGTGCTTGTTTATTGGGGAATGAATGAGGCATGCGCACAGTGGTGGTGTTGGATAGCGATTTTGGCTTTGTTGAAGCGGTTGTTGTCAGTCTTGACTGCAGGTAGCTGATTCAATCCTCTCTCGTTCCTGTTGGGTTGTCTTGTACCTCATGTACACATTTGTGTCTGTATGTGTGTGTGTGCATGTGCTCATTTCTCGTTGCACTCTCCTTCTCTCGTTGTTGTTGTTGTTGTTATGTTTTGTCCTTCTCGGTGTTGGGCGCCGCACACCACCAAGGATAAAGTAGTTGCCCTTGTGTGTTGTTGTTATCTTGCTGTCGCAGTCACTATTCTTGTTATTGTCAAAGATTGCTGGTATTGACGCACCTCTCGGCATGAGTTTGTACTCTAGCAGCAACTTGGGGGAGGAGAGCATGTCCAGCAGTGACAGTGAAAGTGGCAGCGACCCGTGGTGCCAGTCGGGCACACAAAGTGCGGCTGACACTGCGCCCGACAGTACGCAGCGGACTGCAGCAGTAGCAACAGCAGCGGCACGTGCGAAGCCGGCACCCGCCAGTGTGCAGCGGTGCTGCTTTGTCTTCGACACCAGCAGCCTGCTGGAGACGGACATATTAAGGCGCTTGCAGGTAGAAGCGCAGCGGCACCTGCTGATTCTACCAACCAAAGTTTATGAAGAACTCAAGTCGAAATCTAATCAAGAGGGCGATGAAAAGGCGCGGCGTATTCTTGATCTGATCAACCAGGAGAATCAGAAGCAACAGAACAACAATAGCCGTGGTCGGAGAAGGGGTGATGGCGACAGTGATGGTAGGCCAGAGGTTGGTCTGCGCCTTCAGAAGTCGAAGGAGAAGTGGAGAGACGTGATCAAGGCATCCCGCAACAACGACGATCATATATTGGCGTGCGCCTGTTACTTCTCTCATCTTCTAGAAAAAACCCCAACGTATCTCGTCACAGAAGATATTGTGTTAGCTCTAAAAGCCCACGCTGAGGGGGTGCTGGTAGAGAAAACAATAAGGTGAGGCAATGGGATGGGTGTTGTGTTTATCACAGGGTTTATTCCTGTGTGGTGAGACTGAACTGCAGTGACTATGAATAGATAAATTCTCCTAGTCAAAATCGGTTCGTTTTTTTTTTTGTTTTTGCCGGGGAGAGAGCCGTGGAGAGTAATGGCTGGATATATATGCGCGTGGCGGTGTATTGCTTATAGATTCATTTCCCGTGTCTTCCCCATTCCAAAGATCGTCGTATGGTGTAAGTCTTGTGAAAGCCCCACTCAGCCCAACCCTCCTTCTCTGCCCCACTCGAGAGTGCAGGTTAGGGACCTTTTCGCCACTTTCCTTGGTGTCTGTAATAATAATAATAATAATAATAATAGTAAATTTATAGTTGGGACTCCTGTTTGGACTCTTTCTTTGAAGACGGCGTGTGGTGCAAGCAAAGTGGGAGGGAATATTTATATACTTCTCCATTCTCTCCGTTATGGGAAGGAAGGCCCAAACCATTCTTCGCCGGTTTGGTCGCTTTCTCTGTGGTCTAGTAACATTTAGTCTTGCTTAATGGAATATGAGGTATGTGTGTCCCTTTCCTCTGATGTGTTGCTCTCTGCTCTGTTGTTGTTGACGGTTTCGTTACCCCTGCATCCTCTTTTTCTATTGGATGGCGGCTCAGGGGCAGAGAAGAGACAGGTCTCACGGCATTCTGAATTTTGGAAGCACCTGGAGGCGAGAAGTCGGGAATGCGGTGAGTGAAATACACGCGTCTGTTTCCTTCTATGTTTTTTTTTTTCTTTCTGGTCTGTTGTCTTTTGTTACTTCTGCTTCTTCCACTGCTGCTGTGGTAGCATACTTTCTACCTTTTTTTTCTCTTTGATTATTGTAGCTCTATATACGTAAAAGTAGAGAGCGGAGCTCACATACACACGGAGGCACAGGCGCTCACACGCACGGGCGATGTGGAGCAGTCACCCTTGCTCGACTCAAAACGTCGCCTTTGCACATGAGCTCAACGGCGGGGGTGATGCCGCGCTGCGAGTATGTAACACACCTCCACCGCAAGCCCGCGTCTCCAACACATTGATGGAGCGCATGCAACGGTGGGATTTCCTGAACCGGGAGCACTCTCTGTCAGCGCCCTTTTCCGCTGCGTCTCTTTGTAGTGGTGGAGGTGGCGGGACACACTCATCGAACCCAAAGTTAGCCGCACCATTAGATGCAAGAACAGGGGGGTCGTCTGGTGTGTCCTCGTACCCCATGGCGTTGGGGCAACTGCGTCAGGGTCATGCAAGACCCAACGAGGTGCAGCGGCAGAGCACTGTAGAAGCTACTGCACCTGGCTTGAGTGACTCCCTGGACGTCCTTCGGATGTATTCACGCTACTGTGAGGGAGCGGAAGGAGTTTCTGCAGCGGGCGGCAATCAAAACGACTTCAGAGATAACAAAGGGAGCATAAATAATAATGGTTGCCGATATGCAAGGCCAAATGAAAGTTTCGGCACTTCTGTCGTCACGGGGCCGGACATCAAGAACAAAGCGGTGCCAGAGCCTCACACAAAAGTGATTGGGCGAGAAAACAGTGTGAAACCCCGTCTTGTAGCACGGGGCCAGTTTCAATCGTTGCTGCGTGCCAGAAAGGAACGGAGTGCTGTAACAGTACGACGAGGAGCGGCGGTAACCCAGCAAAAAGTGTACACAAGCGAGTCAGCTGTGGCCCGGCGGTGTGTCGGTGACGATGCGCTGCGCCAGGCAAATCCTCTTGTGCAGCCTTCGATGGAGGCGCACTCGCGCTTGCATGAGCTACAGGCGCGTAGTCAGCAGGGGAGAATTGCGCCTGCCTCTAGTGGTGAGATGGGTGATACACCAGCGAGAAAGTCTGTGGTAACACGTCTCTCTCCTCTCCACACCGCGGAGAACTCGAGGCTGGAGGAGATACGCCGATACCTTGACAAGTACAGCGCCGACGGCAATCGAGCGGCAGCGCGACCATTGCCGCCTCTTCAGGAAGGGAGTAGCAGCAAAACACAAAAGCCCATGATAGAGAGGGCCAGTGCAGACAACATGCATACTTTTAGTGCTGCATCCTTGACAGGGGCGATGCAGGGGCACGACGCAGCAGCTGCTGCTGCCCCTGTGCAGAATGGAGGTGGAAACACCCGGCTGTGTTCCTTGGGCACGAAGTCTGCGGCTGCAACAGGTTCAGCGTCTTTTTCCAGTCCCTGTAGAAAGCGCCTGCACGTTGTGCTAGATACATGCAGCGTACTACAAGCAACACCACAGACGCTTGATAAATTGCTGAAACACTGTGTGTTGTGCATCCCGTTCGATGTGATTGCAGAGCTGGATGCATGGAATAAGGGCAAAGGCGCTGTTCAGTGCACGAAGGGCAACAGCAGCAAACTGCGTTTCACGGCGCGCCAGATTCGCAACTGGATAGCCGCCACTTTGGAAAGAGGTGCCAATCTTCGCATTCAGCGACGATGTGAAGTAGATCCTTCGTATGATCGTAAGGCGACGACGAACGACGACTCGATTTTGGGGTTTGCCGTCTACCTGGAGCACGAACACTTACCCGTGGAGTTCGTTACGGAGGATAAGTTCCTCCGCGTGAAGGCTGTGTCGGAGCTAATGGGAAATGTCTACAACTTGAGTGAGTTGTTGGAACGTCACCGCTGGTGAGGGGCTCATGGCCATCAAAGCACGTAGCGGTAGACGTATGGAAAAGACAGAAAAGAAAAGTCACAAAATAATCTTGTACTCTGCTTTATTCGGCTGCTTCAAAACGTAAGGCTCGGTGTATGCGTGCATATATATATATATATATATATAT
>NW_008825915.1:10719-19067 GCF_000691245.1 Trypanosoma grayi | reverse complement strand
CAAGGCAGAGTTTCCCATTATGGCGAAGATTGACGTGAACGGCGACAAGGCACATCCCTTGTATGAGTTCATGAAGAAGGCTAGGCCTGGTGTTCTCGGCACGAAGGCCATTAAATGGAATTTTACATCATTCCTCATCGACAAGAATGGCATTCCTGTGGAGCGCTTTGCATCCGGTGCGACAGTTGAAGAGATTGAGAAGTGCCTTATTCCGCTGCTTGAGAATGACGATGTTCAGCACTCTTCGTAATAAGGTACTTTACGATTCGCGTACGTTTGCTTAACCGCGTTTCTTGTTTTTTTTTCCCTTTTTCATCTATCTATCTATCTGTGTCTGATTTTTTGTGTTTCTCAGTGCCCTCCTCACAATTATATACTCCACAACCACGATAGCCATGGCAGCGAGGGCCACTACAAGAGAGGGATGCCTGGGCGGTAGTGAATGAAGGACAATATACCGACATCCGTGAATGTAGTGGTAGTAAGAGTGGCTGCAAGATCGTTTGTTTGTGGAAGAGGTATTTACTTTCCATGCGTGGGAGGTGTGGTGAGAGACTTTGAGGAAGGTGGGAAGGAAGCGGATGGAGGATGAGGGTGAAGAAGAGCAGGCGATTTGGCGAACAGGCAAATTTTTGACATCTCTACTCACTGAATTTGTGGATCACGCTTCAGGGAACGGATTCGCCCTGGAATGACCATTGTTGCCTGCGTTTTTCTGTCGTTCTCTTCTGTTGTTGTTTGCTTGCTTGTTTAAGGGGGATATCGGAAGTGATCCGGCTTCTCCCTTTTGTAGTTTGTGCTCGTGTTGGTGCCCGCGGTTGCAGCGGTGTGTGACGGTGCATTGTCGGTTGTATTACTGGCCGGGGACTGTGCAGAGAGAGAGACACACACACACTCACCGAGAGAGAGAGAGAGAGAGAGGTCGCATCAGAAAAGCACATCTCTCTGCTGCCGTTTCACGCTGTGGCGGGTTGCTTCAGCATGCGTGGGAGCGACACTCCGCCGACGTGAATGCCAACCGGGAACAGAGCACTTGTCGTGGCATTTGTTCGTGCAGCTGCACTGGTGCCATGCCCCCGTCTGGAGAAGGCATCGTCGGATGTGGAGGAAAGCGGCGGGCCTCCCGTTCCACCGCCCCCAGTGCCACCATTCACGTCGGCCACATGGCTAGTGGCACTTGGCGAGAGTGACAGGACGCTGCAGGAGCCTACAAAGTGGCAGGACTTCGCTCGTGCGCACAAGACAATTACGGCGGAAGCCAGGTCTCTGGGATTTGATGCGCTAGAACGAGGTGAGGTGCGGCGACGCGCCAAACTATCTCTTAACAACGTGGCACAAACGCAGCAGCAGCTAGATCATCGTGCTTGTGGGTATAGTAATCCCACCAGGACTGAGAGCGAAACTGCTGCGGCAATTCTGAAGGAGGAGCTGGAAGGGTGTCGGGCTTGGGCGGCTGTTAATGCTGCTGCTTCTACTCCTCGTCACCCGATTAGTCTTATTACTGCTAGTGTCAGAGCAGCTGCAATGGAAAACATGTTGCCTTCTTCAGCGTGTGCTTCTGCTGCTGCTGATGATGATGATGATGATGTTGTTGTTGTTGGTTGTAGTGAACGTATCGAGTTATTGCTATTGGTGTTTTCGGTGGTGTCGGCGATGCTGAACCACCGCCTTCCACTGCGCACAGCTCTAGATGCTTTGGCACCGCACACCTCAGAAACTACCCTTGCTATCTGTGAGCAGTTCCTCGGAGAGAATAATATTGTTTTATTCAACATTGCAGAGGCGCTGTGTTCTGGTATGTCGACCCCTGCTTCCTCTCTCTACACAATGCAGTGCGTCCACGCGTTTGTGAGGGAGAAGCAGACTGGGCGCGTACAGCACCTGCTGGGTGATGAAGAAGGAATGGTGCGCTCGCCCCCAGAAGAGGATTTGTGGGGCGCTGCTCTCCACACACTCAATGAGGCACAATTGCTCGAAGCAAAGCGCCAACTTCAAGAGGAACTGCAGAAGCTGCTGACGGCTGCTGCACGCGCCGATCAGCGTAGTATTGCGACGGCCCAACGCTTTGGGAGTGCGTGTGACGCGCACCGAATAACGGTGACGAACTCGCAGGCTGTAAGAGTTCACTCAGGACGCCGTGGAAAAGGCTCCACTGCCGCTACTACACGTGTACGCAAGGTAATTACACCGGTGCGATGCACTGACTCTGGGGAAGCAAACATAGTGGATGCTTTGAGGGAATCTTCAGGCGCCTCAGCGAGGTGCGGCACGACTGCTGCAACGCATAGGCCGGAGATCTCGTCTTCCTGCTGGCAGCGCAGTGCAATAGAGGTGTGGAGATCGCGACGCGAAGCCGTCCTTGTGGCGTTGGACAGATACCAGCTTCTTGTTTCTGGCGACGATCAGGAATGTCAAGAGAGAGCGAAAACTGAGGCGATGCCTGCAACGGCTCCTTCCGCTTTACTGGAGACGCTCTCGTGTCAACTTCGTGCTGTGATTAGTGTGGATTCTGATGCAGCGCACATACTGGATGCACTGTGGCGATGGACCGGGAGTGAGAGCAATGCGGCAAGTACGGGAACACACACAGCGTTGGCGCTAGAGCTCGTTTTGTTTCTCTTCGCCACGGCGTCGACGAAATCTGAGGGCCGTGGTGTGTTGCTTGAGCTGCCAGGTCTGTTGAGGCGGGTCTTGGAGGTAGACACAGGCAAAAATGCAGCATCATCTTCGTTGCTCCGAGCACTTCCGGACTCTCTGTCTGTTTTCCTTATTGATACGGTTTTTTCGGCGTTGCTGCGGTGTAATGCGCATCCTACGACTGCAGATGGTCGTCGGATAGACAATAATCATTCGCTGGCATGTGTGGCTGGATTGCTGTGGGAGCTCCATTCCCCACATGTGCTGCGGCATGCCGTGTCGATGTGGCGCAATAGGAAGTCCCCTCCCGAGCAGGGTGTGAGCGACGCTGGTAATTCGTCTTCGTCCTCGTTGTTTCAGCAGCATGCCAACGCAGTGATGCTACTGCTTCTGGTAGTAGCAAAGCGAGTCGGCCCTGAGGCAACGGTCGAGTGTTCGTCGCCACCGATGGATTTGCCATTTATTTTGGCAGTTTGTGAGCTCCTGTGCAACGATGTCCTTGCGCTCCTTAAACAGATCCCAGTTCGCGCCAAAAAACCGCTGCCACGTTTCATCAACGAGGCACTATGGAACGTGCTGTTTCCACTGGCCACGTGGGCCCTCCACCACAGTGAATGCACACGTAGCGAATGCGGGATGGCGGCGGTGCGCCAACTGGTTGAACTCTCTCACGCTGTCGTGGGGGATTTGACGCTTCGGTGGGATTACAGTGTCGTGCCGACGCGGCGGCTCTGGAGAAGAATGAATAAGAGGGAAATGGGGCTGCCATACGCCACAGACTTGGTAGCGGCGGTGGAGGAGGAGGAGTACGAGGCAGATGACACAGTAGCGTGCCGCGTCGTGAGGTTCGCATCACTCCTTGAGGGGATGCTGCTAACTGCTGCAGAGGTTCTGCCGCACCTTCTCCCTGATTCATGTGCTTTCTCCTGTATGTGCAACGCTGTTGGCGTTGTTCTGCACGATGTGGACGGCCGCACTGGCCATCAAATCATGACGCATCTCCTGCGATTGACACCACCCGAGGCGAGGATGGATGTCGAGGCCCACATTGCTGTTGTGCGCTGTCTTGCATCTATGCGGCACGGGTGCACTCTCTGGGAAGAGGCTGTGTGGCACTACAAGTGCGCAGTTTTGACAGCATCTGATGCCAATGCGGTGGTTGCGGCGTCAGAGTGCCATCTTCGCCGTCCACACGTGCCTACAGATTTGGGTACTGCACGCGTGTTGCGTTGTGTGGGAGGCTCCCCACTTCCTCGCGGTGCGCGCTGCATGCTTACGATACGTCTTGTTGCCTTTGCACGTGCGGCTGGGGTTCCCTTTAGCGCCCACTCTTTAGCCGCCTGCTTGCTGAACTTCACAATGCGAAGGAATCCACCAGTGCGTGGTTTTAACGGTGCCCCCTGGTGCGACGCGCTGGAATGGTATGACGATGTCATGTCGCGGTGCGACGAGGCGGCGCCGCCTATGCAGGACTTGTCATGTTTTCACATTGCGTGCCTTCAGAGCCTGCTTGCCCACGGGGAGTGGACAGAGGCGTCCCTCTCGTTGCCGATGGCGAGTATTTCCCGCCTCTGCGAGGGCAAGGCTGCACTCAGCCTGAGTGACGTCACTGGAAGAGTCTCTTTCCTTTTGGCATTGTGCGCGGCGGATCGGACGCAAAGCTGCGCGGATGCAGCAACCGCCTTGTATCAAACGTTGCAAAACAGTCTCCCGGCTGTGGGGTCGCCAGAGGTGAATCCCGAGCAACTGCTGCGACTCTATCGAGCTGCAGTTGCCGTTCCACCAATGCACCGCGAGCTTGAGGTGCGGTGCCGCACACCGCTCTTCCGCCACGAGGCGGCTCTCATTCCCAGGTCTGTGGATGAACGTGACGGGGAGTTAGCGCTCCGCTTGGGGATATGCGGGATCTCCCACCATCATCACCACCACCACGATGATCATCCATGTCATGGCCACTACGCGTTGGTAAAAAAACTGGAGACGTGCGTCTCGTGTCGTCTCGCCGGCGCTGCGGATCGCACAGCTGATGCGCTCGATATCGGCCCACAACAGCAAGAACATCAACCACATTCACGTTTGCGTGTTCGTGAACGTAGTTCGCGTACGCTGTCTATTATGCGGGTCGTGTGGTCGGAGGAAGAATACATGAAGAAGACAAAAGGGGCTGAGGCTGGGGTCATGGAAGAGGGCGTGACGCGCTCGTTGATGGATACGCGCTACGCCAACGTTATGGTGCCGCTGCAAAAACTCCAACGACTTCGCGCAGCAAAGCGGAATGGGAGGCGACGACGCCGTGGGACTACTCTGTGACATGAAGTGGAGAAAAGAGACAGACAATAGCGCAAGGGAAATACGTCGAGAGGAGAGAAAGAAACATAATGCGTTGTGGTGCCGGTCGCTCTTTCTCCGCACTCTATTACTATTTCCGCTTTCTCACCCGTGATGTGCCATATATGAAGGCGTGGTGAAAAGGAAGTAGAAATGCTGCACTGTAGCAGGTGTTCCAGGGCACCCGTGTTCTGCCGCATTATTGATATTATGCGGCAACATGAGCCATATGCGCGGCCTGGGATTTTGTATCCTATTCGTGTGGAACTGGGCGCTAATGTGGAGAAGTGCACTCCCCCCGAGCTGCAAGATATTATCGACACCATGCTGGCCCGCTCTCAGCGCTTCGCGACAGTCAAGACAGGGATGGTGTACAACGTTGACCACTCCGTGGCAACTGAGATCAAGGCTTACGGCCGTTATCTTGTTACTGGGAATATGCGGGGAGGATACATCAAGGGCGACCACCGATATGGACCGCGCTTGACAGGATATGGCGGTGCCACAACGAAGCCGGGTCTGAGGTGGAACGGAGACGATTTATGAGCGCAAGTGGGACGTCGACGCACGTGTGTACTTCACGGTCAGCACTCAAAATGTTGAATGACTCTTTGTGACAATGGACAGATTGCCACCATGTTGTTTTTTAATCCATGTTGCATGTACTTGCGCAGTGCTTCTGTTGATTCCCCTCCTCCCTCACCCCCATTTTTGTGTTGCACCCTTCAGCATTCAGCCTATAAACATCTCATAAGAGAGACTGTAAGCGCGAAGTAAAGGGAAACAGGCATTTTATATTGCCATATATATATATTTAGTGAGAGAGAGAGAGAGAGAGAGGGAGAGGAAGAACTATTAAGAGGCAACTACAGGGACTCCATGATTGCTGAGGGAGCTGCTGCAGCCACCGAGGTGCCGTCGGTGCGTCGCGTTCGCCGCATGCGATCGCAGTTTGAGCGGCTCGTACGCCCCGCGGATGTTGCGCCTGGTGAACCGATGCCCAGTATTGAGGGATGGGCGCTCTTCCTCACCAACCTGCCACCCAATACCACCAGCGACCACATCCTTGACCTCTTCCTCACCCACAACGGGGCCAGTGGTGAGGGCTACGACCCGATTCGTGAAGTGAAGATGCCGCTCGACAAGAACTGCTGCTGCAGCGGATACGCGCTGGTAGAGCTGGAGAGCAAAGATGCGTTTGAGCGGGCGCTGCGCGAGCTGGATGGTATCGTGTTGCCGTTCGCTGAAGGCGATGCACCAGAAGGACAGGACGCGTGGCGGCTGCGCATCGCCCCGACGTTTCTTGGCGAGGAAGAGGAAGAGGACCCGATGGCGGGGGAGAAACGGGCGCGTGAGTGAAGGGCATCAATGTATGCTGTGCCCACCCCCCCTTCATTCTCTCATTTGATTCATTTCTTTTTGGAGTATAAGCATATCCCTCTTTGCCCTGCGGGCGAAAGAGCGATAAGGTGGACGAAAAGAATGAACGTGGCGGAGCTTAGGGTGCTTGGGGGAAGGAGAGCAAGGGACCGTTTCCACCATCATGTGGTTTCTTCCGGTTGTTATACTGTTGTTTTACGTCGACTTGTTTGTCTCCCACATTGAACAGTGTTTGACCCTCTCTTTCTGTGTGGGTTTGTGCATCATTTCCTCTCGCGTTTCTTTTTTTTTGTTTTTGGCGCCTATCTTTGTGTCTATTGGGGTGCTGCAGAAACGCACTGGTGGGCTCTTTTTCGGATTCGCCTTAACGGGGGGGGNAGGGGGAGGAGCGACCCGCTGCTGTATTCCAGTACACAATTCACAACGTTGACGGAAAGAGGAAGAGGTGTGTGCGTCTGTGGGAGGAGGGCGTTGTCTCTAGATGAGAGCCGCCGCGTCGACTGTGGCTATCAGCACATCATCCGTGTGTGCGGAGGGCGCGGACGCGCAGCGGACGAGCCTGCCATTCGTTGTCTTCGAGCTCGTCATGGCCTCGCTATGCACTTTTAGCTATTTTATAATGCGACGTCTGCGCCGACTGTCAGAGCTGCGCGCGCAACAGCGCTACGATAGGCTGAGTCGCATTGAAGTAGGATTCGGCGCCAACACCAACGCCTCAGATCGCACGGTAGCGCTGTAGATTGTGCGATACATGTGCGTGTGTGGTTGTTTGCGTGTGTGTGTGTGCGTGCCAGTCAGTCAGTCACTCAGTCGGTCCCTCTGCTTGTGGGGATGATACTTTGATGCCTGACGTGCTGCGTTGCTTCCCTTAGAACCGTGTGGGGGTCATGCCGCGTCATTTGTTTCAAAAGTTATCTTTCCCTCGCACTTTGTCCATCTTGTTCCCATATTTGCTCTATCGTTCTTTCCGTGTGTGTGTGTGTGTGTGTGTGTGTGTGTGCCTCCTCAAGCGGCGATTTGTCAGATGCGATGAACCGTTTCATGCGGCTGCGAAGCGACGGGGCCCTCTCTATTGATCTCGACGATGCCACCGACGCCGCACCCGTGCTGAGTGCCTTCAACCGTGACGGCGGGAGCAGTGCTGGCCCGCTTGCGACCGCCGTCCGCCGCTCCATGACGCCACACAAGAGCGATGCGTGGTTCGGCAACGTCTCCTCCACCACCGGTGACTCCTCCTCGCCGGTCCCACGCCGCCCATCACCTGTAAAGGAGGTTGAGTTCGATATGAAGGCGCGTCTGGCACAAGAGGAAGAGTGGAATGCGCTGCAAGAGTGCACCTTTCACCCAGTGATTGGTGCACGATCGAGGCATTTGGCGGCGGCGTCGTCGTCGTCGCCGAAACCCGAGTCGCGGCTATGGAATTCCCCACGGCGTGGGACTTCGCCGAAGCGTGTGTTCGACAAACTCTTTGCCGACGCCAAGACGCAGCAGGTGCAACGGGCACAGCTTCGTGCTGATTGGTGGGTGGAGGAGCAGGAGCGGCGCAAAGAGGTGGAAGGGCATGGGCTAGTTGGCGATATTTCACCCACACGGAGGAGACGCGGTAGTGGCGCCATCATTGACGGTGAGGATGCCGATGAGGGCGTGGCTGGGGTATTCAACCGACTGTACGGTGACGCACAGCGACTCCGCCAGAAGCAAGATGAGCTACTGCGTAAGCGAGAGGAAAACCTGCGTGAAGAAGAGAACAGGGTGACGATGCCTTCTCCGCAGCGACGGCACAGGAAAGGCGAGGGCTCGCCACGGCTAACAGCGGCAGACCGAAAAGAGCTCTTTGCGCGACTCTCCATGCCAGTGCGAAAAGCCGAGAAGAAGGAGCTGACGCCCACCGGGCACACTGCATCGACAAAGGAAGGGGAGGACTCACGTCGGTACGCGTTGCAATGGCCTGTGCCGTCTATGCACACGCTGACCTTGGCGGATTTGCGGCGGCACAACGATTT